>NC_035433.2:113365683-113448930 GCF_002127325.2 Helianthus annuus | reverse complement strand
TTCTACTACAAGAGAATTGGTTATTGAATAAATTAACTAAATTAGCAAATGAAGTAATAGAGTAAGGGGGAAGACTTAGCAGCCACTTAAGAGCTGATCCAGTAAGAGTGGATCCAAATCCTTTACATAGGCATGCTTCCTTCAGCTTTTCTGGGATAGGATTAATCTCCATCCTCTCCCTGTATTGTGCTATGTGCTCCTCTGGATCCGTTGTACCATCATACAGCTTCATAGTAGGGATATGGAACCTTTTGGGTACCTCTGCATCACAAATTGGTGGTGCAAAGCGAGATACCTTGTGGCTTCCATCTGCAATCTCTGGGATAGGCTTGACTACCCCTGGAACACTTGAGATCATATCTTTTAGCTTCTGCAATTCCCTGGCCATAGCATGATTGACACCTGTATCCTGCATGAATCCATGGTTAGTAGTAAGATGATTATTTAAAGTGTTACCTCCCATTGAGTTCAAGTTAGTGAATCCATATTGCTGGGATTCTGGGATAACGGAGGGACCAGTGGAAGCAATGGTCTGCATTGGAATAAAGTCCCCTTGATGGACATCTAGATTTCCTATTTGCAAACTTTTTAGGGATCCTGGCATCTGGAAGGATCCTGGTATCTGGAAGGATCCTGGAGCGAAGGAGGATCCTTGACCCTGGGATGATCCTGGAACAAAGTAGGATCCTTGAAGCTGCTGTGTTCCCGGATAGGCTCCCGAATTCATGAAGGATCCCATATGCTGGGGATAGGATCCTGCCGGTTGAAAGTGTGAGCTTGATGCCTGAGTCATTGCTGTCGATCCGAGGTGCAATCCTCTTGATTCTCCCACAATTTGCACGTCTGGAATTCCCGATGGCTGAGAAGTGATCATTGGAGTATCAAAGCTCAAGGATTTGGGCATCAGTGGGGAATGATCTTCTGCCGTTCTCTTTTGTCTTTTGAGATCTGCAATTTCCCTGAGGATCCTATCATTAGTTTCATCCTGCCGCTGCATACGATCCTTCATCTGCAAAATCAAAGTAAATACATCACTAGTACTGGGAATATAGGAATTCATAGCAGAAGGAGATGGAGGTTTAGAGTTAGTAGGAGTTTGTCTCTTCTCAGCATTCTTCTGGGATCCTGCCGGTGGAGGAGGCAGAGTGTTCTGAGATGAGGTGACTGCAGACATTGCCGTGGACATGTTTTTCAATGATGAAGCCATGTAATTCTTCGAAATGATTTTGAACAAAGAGTTTTCTTATGAATGAAGCACCAATTGCCCCACGGTGGGCGCCAAACTGTTTTGGTAAAAAATCACACAAGGATAATGTAACCAAACTTTATGTAAACGGGGTATGATGCTTGGTTAATTATAAAAGTAAAGGATCACTTTTATGAGAAATATGCAAAGACACAATGATTTAGACGAGGAAAAAGCCCTTGATCAATGTATGATCTCCAGCATAAAAAACCTCGGGTGATGGCAACTACCGATCACCAACTTCAATATAAGAAAAATATAGTTACAACTTCGGATGATAATGAGCTGAGTACAAGGATCACTATAGTTTCGAGTGTCTAAGCGTGTGAGAATTGTGTTGTGTGTTCTTCCGAATGAAGAAGAGTGTTATATATACAAGTGTAGGTGACCTATTTTAGGTAAAAAGACTAATAATCAGCTCATTACCCCTTTAGAAATAAAAGACAATCTAGCCTAAATTGCCGCCCTTAAATCAAGCTAAGTTTCCATATCCTTTGCAACGTCTATCTCCGATTAAGCTAATGCCATAATTGTGAAGACGCGTCCCTTGGTTATGATGCTAAGAGCGTATCCTGCTAGATGTTCCTGCAAGATAACATTGTATTAAACGAAGGTAACCGTTAGCATGAGGATCCTATAATGGTCCATGATCCTGATCCTGAAGTCCTGCTGAGGATCACTGTCTGCCAAAGAAACAAGGATCACTGGTTAGGATCACGTGTAAGGGTCATGTATAATAAAAATCCAGCCCTAACAATAATGTTTCTTTTGATAAAGGATATAACTTCTTTTTCTCTGACTTGAGCAAAAGCTTCAGCTTCTATCCACTTAGAGAAGTAGTCAGTCATGGCAAGCATAAATACTTTTCCACCAGGTGCTTTAGGGAGCTTGCCAACTATATCCATCCCCCATCTCATGAATGGCCAAGAGGATGGTATAGGGTGTAGCAGTTCAGCTGGTTGATGAAGGATATTGCTGTGTCTTTGACAAGGATCACATTTCCTAGCATATTCTACAGCATCCCTTTTCATGGTTGGCCAGTAGTATCCTGTTCTAAGGATCCTTGAGAACAATGCCCTGCCCCTAGTGTGGTTTCCACAATCTCCTTCATGGAAGTCTCTCAATACTTCTTCAATTTCAGGATCCTCGATACATCTTAAATATGGTCCTGCAAGAGATCGTTTATACAATACATTATTTAAGATTGTGAATTGAGATACCTTAATCCTGAAAGCTCTAGGATTTTCTCCCATCGGAATCTCCCCGTATTGCAAGTATCTCATGATTGGTGAGATCCATGATCCTGAATAAGATTGAGCTTCTTCACTAGGGATTACTACAGTATCCTCTTCTATTTCCATGGCCACCTGATTTTCAATAGCAGGAGCCAGGATATGGATGATAGGGATACTTATGTCTTCTGGAATTTTTAAGGATGATCCTAAGTTGGCCAATGCATCAGCTTCCGTGTTATCCTCCCTTGGTACCTGTGTTAAGCTGAAAGAAACAAAAGAGAGTGTCAATTCTTTGACTATCTCTAAATATTTGGTTAGTTTTTCACCTTTAACAGCATAGGATCCATTAAAGTGATTGGTGATCAATAATGAGTCTACATATATTTTAAGATATTTCACCCCCATATCCTTAGCAATTTGCAAGCCAGCAATTAAGGCTTCATATTCAGCCTCATTGTTAGTCGCTTGGAACTCACAGGCTATGGAGTGGGGTATTATGTCCCCATGTGGCGATTTTAGTAGTATCCCGAGCCCTGTGCCCTTGACGTTTGAGGATCCATCAGTGTGTAGTATCCAGGGATCCTTGGTCTCATCCAGCTGTTGGACTTCCAATTCTGCTTCTTTTTGTAGATCACTACTGAAATCAGCCACAAAGTCAGCTAGTGCTTGGGATTTAATGGCTGTTCTTGGCTCATATCTTATATCATGGGCACTAAGCTTTATTGCCCACTTAGCCATTCTTCCTGACATCTCTGGTTTCCTGAGGACATTCTTAATTGGAAAGTTAGTTTTAACAACAATAGTATGGGTTTCAAAATAATGCCTTAACTTAGTTGATGCCATGATTAATGCAAGAATAAGTTTTTCGAGGTGTGAGTACCTGGATTCGGCATCAAGTAAACTCTTACTTACATAGTAGATAGGATATTGTGTACCTTCATGATCCTTAACAAGGACAGCGCTTACAGCGGTTGAGGATACCGCCAAATATAAGGATAACACATCTCCTTTTTCGGGTTTTGATAATGCTGGTGCTGAGGACATATATTCTTTAAGGGCTTGTAAAGCATTCTCATGTTTCTCAGTCCATTCAAACTTCTTGTTCTTCCTTAGGATATCGTAAAATTCTTTACATTTTTCTGAGGATTTTGATATGAACCTGTTCAGAGCTGCTATCCTGCCTGTTAGCCTTTGCACATCCTTAGCATTGGCAGGGGACTTGATGTTTACTAGTGCTTTAATTTGCTCCGGACTTGCCTCAATGCCCCTCTGAGTTACCATATATCCTAGGAATTTACCTGCCTTAACACCAAAGTGGCACTTTGAAGGATTAAGCTTCATGTTATAATTATCAAGGATATCAAATGCTTCCTCCAAATCCCTTATGTGATCCTCAGCTTTCTTTGATTTGACTACCATATCATCTATGTATACTTCCATAGTTTGTCCAATTTGATCTTTGAACATCATATTCACCAACCTTTGATATGTTGCACCTGCATTTCTTAATCCAAAAGGCATGGCAATATAACAATACAAACCTGTTGGGGTCATAAAGGCTGTATCCTCTTGGTCAGATGGTTCCATCTGAATTTGTTGGAATCCAGATGATGCATCCATAAAGGTTAACAGTTCATGCCCCGCTGTTGCATCCACCATGGAGTCAATGTGGGGTAATGGGAAAGGATCCTTGGGACATGCCTTATTTAAATCAGTGAAATCGACACATACCCTCCACTTTCCGTTTTTCTTTTGGACAACGACCACATTGGCTAACCATTTTGGATACTTTACCTCTCTGATCATACCTGCTCGAAGTAGTCTCTCTACTTCTTCTTGGATAATGGCATTCCTTTCCGGTGCAAATTTCCTCCTTTTTTGATGGATTGGTTTGATAGACCTGTCAATGCCAAGTTTATGAGTAATAATATCCTTAGATATACCTGTCATATCTTCATGTTTCCAAGCAAAGGTAGATTTTCTTCTTTTGAGGAAGGATATTAGGTCTTCTTTCATCTTGCCAAGGATCCCTGATCCGATATAGATTTTTGATTCAGGATCACTAGGATCCAAGAGGATTTCGTCCACATCTTGTTCCCTTGCCTCCAAGACATTCCTCGGAGGATACTGTAATTGCTATTGCTCCCTTGGCTTCGAGGTTGGCTTCATGGATGAGGTATAACAATCCTTAGCCTCCTGCTGATCACTGTCGATCTTGATTATTCCCCATGGGCTAGGGAGCTTCACACATTGATGGTAGGTGGATGGGACTGCTTTCATATCATGTATCCAGGGCCTGCCAAGGATAACATTGCAACAAGACAAACAGTCAATAACACAAAATTTTTGATAATTATGTAATCCTTCCACGTAGATTGGGAGTTTGATGTCCCCCAGAGTTTTCTTCGTTTCTCCACTGAATCCTACAAGCACGGAGGATCTTGGTGTGATGTCTGATTCTGGAATACCCATTTTCTTCAGAACATCAAGCTGGATAATGTTCACTGAGCTTCCTCCATCGATAAGGATCCTGCGGACAAAATGGTTAGAGATAAAGAGAGTAATAACTAAACTATCATGATGAGGATCCTGAATATTGACGCGATCATCCTCATCAAACGTTATTATCTTCCCCTCTGAGACACTTGATGTTCTAATAGGCCTTTCTCCATTATCCATTTTTGACTCCTTTGCACGCCTTTTGGCCGCCGAGAAGGATGTACCACAGATGTCTGATCCTCCGGAAATAAAGTTGATCACTTGTGCATTTGCCGGAGGTGCTGGAGCCTTCTCAGGGATCCTTTCAGGATCCTGAGTCCTTTGCTTTTTTCTTCCCAATAATTCTTTTAGGTGCCCCTTGCTTAACAGATATCCAATCTCTTTTCTTAAAGCTATGCATTCTTCAGTTAGATGCCCGAAATCCTCATGGTATGCACACCATTTTGACTTGTCTTTAGTCCCGGATGGTTTATCATTCTTCCTGGGCCACCTAGCTTTTTCACCTAGATTCTGCATTGCAAGGATTAGTTCATGGTTATCAACGGAAAAACAATATTCTGAGATTGGAGGATAATCCTCATCATCCTCTTCTTGGTCAACAGCGTGCACATTCTGGTTCTCATTTCTATGGTAGGATTTGAATTTGTTGTTCTTGAAGGAGGATCCTTGCTTCTCCTGTTTTGAGGATCCTACTTGTCTCTCCTGGATCCTCTTGTCATCCTCTAGCTGGATGAACCTGAGTGCCCGAGTTCTTACTTCATCTAAATTCCTGCATGGTGTCATAACAAGATCATCATAGAATAATGAATCCTTAAGCAGTCCCATTTTGAAGGCTTCAACAGCCGTAGCCATATCCAGGTTGGGAATGTCCAAGGATTCTTTACTAAATTTAGTTATGTAATCCCTTAATGATTCATTATGACCTTGGGTTACCCTATATAAATCACTGGTTAATCTTTCAAATTTTCTACTACAAGAGAATTGGTTATTGAATAAATTAACTAGATTAGCAAATGAAGTAATAGAGTAAGTTTCAAATTTTCTACTACAAGAGAATTGGTTATTGAATAAATTAACTAGATTAGCAAATGAAGTAATAGAGTAAGGGGGAAGACTTAGCAGCCATTTAAGAGCTGATCCAGTAAGAGTGGATCCAAATCCTTTACATAAGCATGCTTCCTTCAGCTTTTCTGGGATAGGATTGATCTCCATCCTCTCCCTGTATTGTGCTATGTGCTCCTCTGGATCCGTTGTACCATCATACAGCTTCATAGTAGGGATATGGAACCTTTTGGGTACCTCTGCATCACAAATTGGTGGTGCAAAGCGAGATACCTTGTGGCTTCCATCTGCAATCTCTGGGATAGGCTTGACTACCCCTGGAACACTTGAGATCATATCTTTTAGCTTGTGCAATTCCCTGGCCATAGCATGATTGATACCTGTATCCTGCATGAATCCATGGTTAGTGGTATGATAATTATTTAAAGTGTTACCTCCCATTGGGTTCAAGTTAGTGAATCCATATTGCTGGGATTCTGGGATAACGGAGGGACCAGTGGAAGCAATGGTCTGCATTGGAATGAAGTCCCCTTGATGGACATCTAGACTTCCTGTTTGCAAATTTTTTAGGGATCCTGGCATCTGGGAGGATCCTGGTATCTGGAAGGATCCTGGAACGAAGGAGGATCCTTGACCCTGGGATGATCCTGGAACAAAGTAGGATCCTTGAAACTGCTGTGCTCCCGGATAGGCTCCCGAATTCATGAAGGATCCCATATGCTGGGGATAGGATCCTGCCGGCTGAAAGTGTGAGCCTGATGCCTGAGTCATTGCTGTTGATCCGAGGTGCAATCCTCTTGATTCTCCCATAATTTGCACGTCTGGAATTTCTGATGGCTGAGAAGTGATCATTGGAGTATCAAAGCTCAAGGATTTGGGCATCAGTGGGGAATGATCCTCTGCCGTTCTCCTTTGTCTTTTGAGATCTCCAATTTCCCTGAGGATCCTTTCATTAGTTTCATCCTGCCGCTGCATACGATCCTTCACCTGCAAAATCAAAGTAAATACATCACTAGTACTGGGAATATAAGAATTCATAGCAGAAGAAGATGGAGGTTTAGAGTTAGTAGGAGTTTGTCTCTTCTCAGCATTCTTCTGGGATCCTGCCGGTGGAGGAGGCAGAGTGTTCTGAGACGAGGTGACTGCAGACATCGTCGTGGACATGTTTTTCAATGATGAAGCCATGTAATTCTTTGAAATGATTTCGAACAGAAAGTTTTGTTATGAATGAAGCACCAATTGCCCCACGGTGGGCGCCAAACTGTTTTGGTCAAAAATCACACAAGGATAATGCAACCAAACTTTATGTAAATGGGGTATGATGCTTGGTTTATAGAAAAAGTAAAGGATCACTTCAGTGTGAAATATGCAAAGACACAATGATTTATACGAGGAAAAAGCCCTTGATCAATGTATGATCTCCGGCATAAAAAACCTCGGGTGATGGCAACTACCGATCACCAACTTCAATATAAGAAAAATATAGTTACAACTTCGGATGATAATGAGCTGAGTACAAGGATCACTATAGTTTCGAGTGTCTAAGCGTGTGAGAATTGTCTTGTGTGTCCTTCCGAATGAGGAAGAGTGGTATTTATACAAGTGTAGGTGACCTATTTTAGGTAAAAAGACTAATAATCAGCTCATTACCCCTTTAGAAATAAAAGACAATCTAGCCTAAATTGCCGCCCTTAAATCAAGCTAAGTTTCCATATCCTTTGCAACGTCTATCTCCGATTAAGCTAATGCCATAATTGTGAAGACGCGTCCCTTGGTTATGATGCTAAGAGCGTATCCTGCTAGATGTTCCTGCAAGATAACATTGTATTAAACGAAGGTAACCGTTAGCATGAGGATCCTATAATGGTCCATGATCCTGATCCTGAAGTCCTGCTGAGGATCACTGTCTGCCAAAGAAACAAGGATCACTGGTTAGGATCACGTGTAAGGATCATGTATAATAAAAATCCAGCCCTAACAATATCCTTCAGCTTTTGCAATTCCCTGGCTATAGCATGATTGATACCTGTATCCTGCATAAGGCCATGGTTAGTGGTATAAGAATTATTGAAAGTGTTACCTCCCATTGGGTTCAAATTTGGAACCCCGGATGTGAATCCATATTGCTGAGATTCTAGAATGATTGAAGGACCGGTAGAAGCAATGGTCTGCATTGGAATGAAATCTCCATGATGGATATCTGAATTCCCTGGTTGCAAACTCCTTGAGGATCTAGGAATCTGGAAGGATCCATGAGACTAAGAGGATCCTTGAACTTGAGAGGATCCTTGAATCTGAGAGGATCCTTGAACCTGCGAGGATCCTTGAACCTGAGAGGATCCTTGAACCTGCGAGGATCCTTGAACCTGCGAGGATCCTTGAACCTGAGAGGATCCTTGAATCTAAGAGGATCCTTGAACATGAGAGGATCCATGAAATGGCCAGAATCCTTGAATCTGCTGCGCCCCCAAGTATCCTCCTGAGCTAGCGAAGGATCCTATATGCTGAGGGAGAGATCCTGCTGGTTGAAAGTATGATCCTGAAGCCTGAGTCATTGCTGATGTTCCGTAGTGCACTCCTTTTGGTCCTCCCACGTATTGAACATCTGGAACTACTGAAGGTAGAGAGGTCATGATCGGAGTATCGAAATTCAAAGATCTGGGCATCAATGGGGAATGATCCTCTGCCGATCTCTTCTGTTTCTTGATGTCTCCAATTTCTCTGAGAATCCTTTCATTGGTCTTATCCTGCTGCTGTATGTGCTCCTTCATCTGCAAAATTAAAGTAAACAAGTCACTAGTAGTAGGAGTATAAGAAGCAGAAGAAGTTGGAGGTTTCGAGAAAATGGGAGTCGGTTTCTTCTCGGCATTTTTCTGAGATCCAGAAGGTGGTGGAGGCAAAGGTGGAATGCCTTGGGATGAATTGACTGCATACATCGCACTGGAAGCGTTCTTTGATGATGAAGCCATCTGCTTGGATGCAATGAACCAAAATGATCGGAGAAACAAGAATTTCTTAGGAATGAAGCACCAATTGCCCCACGGTGGGCGCCAAACTGTTTTGGTCAAAAAAACAAGCAATGATAGTGCAACCAAACTCTTTGCCACGGGGAATGATGCTTGAATTATTGAATGATATAAAGGATCACTCTGAAATGCAATGAACAAATGACACAGAGATTTATACGAGGAAAAAGCCCTTGATCAATGAATGATCTCCGGCATAAAATACCTCGGGTGATGGAAACTACCGATCACCAACTCAAATTAAATAAGAAATGTGTTACAACCTCGGATGATAGCGAGCTAGTTACAAGGATCACTATAGTGCAATGTGTATAAAAGTGTGTAATCGCCAAGTGAATAGTTACGAGCTGGTGAGAGCAGTTACTAGTGTGTGTTTAGCCAAAATTAGCCAAGTGTTCTAAATTAGCTCGCTATCCCCTTTTAAAAATGGAAAATATCTAAGCTAACTAACTATCCGCATTTCATGCAAGTCTCCCACGAACTCCATAATGTCCATATTGGTCAAGCACATGCGGAATAAATAAGGAAATATGCTCCAGGAATTTTGCCAAGACCAGGTCCAAGCTCGTACTCCTGCAAAACAACATCATATTCAAAGTAGACAATCGTTAGAATAAGGATCCTTACTATGATCCATGATCCTGATCCTGCAACACTTCTGAGGATCACTAGCTGAAGCAAAAGCAAGGATCACTAGGTCTAACAGTAAATGAGGATCACTGATCATTGGTGAATCCACCCCTAACAAGGACCACAACCATCAAATCTAAAAAGAAGTGGGCTCCGGCCTAGGCATCAACATCCATCATCGCCCACTCAAATGCCCTCACACAACGGCATCTTCTCCAGTTTCTCCGTCTTCTCAGCCCCGGCATCCTGCGCAGCATCCTGACCAGCATCCGTCCCAGCATCCTTCTCCTCTCCAGCCTTGTCCGCCACCTCTGCTGACTTAGAGGATTCAGCAGCATCAGCAGGATATGGCACAGCCTTGCCTCCGAGCTCCTTCAGTTTAGCTACCCAGGATTCAACTGGCTAAGCGGGGCACTCAAGGCCTGTCTCCTTGGCCTCATTAGCCATCTTGATACGGGCTTGTAGCAGAGAGACAACGGCTGAAGCTTTGATCCCTTCCCTAAAAGAGATCATGGCCTGTTCATGCTCCATTTGGATGGCAGCCAGCTTGACCTGAGCATCCTGGGTGACCTTCTTCAGTTTGTCCTCATAATGCCGAGTCTTGGCTTCGGCAATAACACCTTGGTCAGCAATGGTAGTCTCGAGCTGTTTGATCTTGGCCTCGTGGAGTGTAGCAGTACCATAGGCGTAGCTGTAAAGGTGGAGCAGATGCTGGAGGCCCTGTAAGTTAAAATTCAAATATAAGTCAATATTCACTAACCTAAATATCCTGTCAGGATATTCTATCAGGATATTATGCAGGATATAGTGCCAGGATATTACCTTGTTAAGGAAGGATGTCATCGGTTCCAAGGAGTCGGTAAAGCTGAGCTCATCATAGAGAACCCTTCGGAGCCTGGGGCACTAACGTCAGAGCCCTTCCTCTTCTTTGCGGTGGAAGCACGAGCCCTCGTAGTAGGCTTGGGAGGCGGAAGCGGTTTTGAGCTGGTAGAAGCAGGAGCCTCTTTCTTGACAATCGGTGGGGTAGGATAACTGTCAAGCTCGTCAAGATCGAGGAGGATAGGAACTTTGCTGGAATTTGCATACAGGGAGTAAAATTCTCTCCTAAATATTTCAAATAAAAACATGTATGCAAGATATTGAGCAGGATCCTTACAAGACATGTTCGCACTGGAAAGTGGACTCGGAGATGGTGGGGATGGATTGAAACTTCTTTCAGCTTCTAGGAGAAGAAGACAAAAAAAATCAATGCAAGATATAAAGCAGGATACAAGACAGGATCATCCTAAAGCCCTAAATCCTACCCTTTCTCAACCACTGCACTGGATATTCCGTTCCATCAGGGATTGAGTCCCTTTTTACAAAGAAGAACTTGGACTTCCATTCCTCCTCGTTCCTGGTGGCACGAAGTATCAGTGGGTCGTCGGAGGTAGAATAGAACAAAAATCGGCAAGAACCATGGCATCTAAGCCGATATGATAAGGGGAGGTCATGAATGGAAAGGTCCGGGATATGGTTGTTCTTGATTTGGTCAAGAACAAGCAGGACTCGCCATAACATTGGCATTGTTTGACTGAAACAGATTTTTGTGGTATCAAAGAATTCGGTGATGAAGTCGGGAAACGGAAATTGTAACCCTGAGGTAAAAGGAAAAGCGTTAAAGCATATCCACTCATCAGAAACCATATCTGATCGGATTTCCCGATCAAATGGCCGGAACACCGTCCCTTTCGGGAAGATGCCGGAAGTTTTAAGGGCTGATAAATGTGCACTATCAAAAGTGCATATTTCCTTCTCCGGATCTTGGAGAATATTTTGGTGAATGAATGAGGGAGCAGAGTCACCGGAGCTTGATCTTGTCTGTCTCGCCATATCTTCGTCGGAATAGTATGGAGGATAGAAATGAGAAGAGAGAGAGAAGATTTTTACCTTTTTTCTTCTTGATGAAGATTAAATGGGGATAAACATGAGAAGATATAGGGGAGTAATGAGTAGAGATAGGCTGCACGGTTACAAGTGGTCACATCAGGTCTTATCTCTTAATTACCTTGGTTATCGCGAAAAATGTAATCGTTAGGACTCAGGATCCTTAACGGTAACATTTTTGGGGACAATTGTTATGGGTGAAATTCTGAGCCTATATCTTGGTCAATATTTTGAGTTATATCCTGATTATATGATATGTGTTCATACCATGGGTTACGCGTTCAGGATATTGGTAACATCCTGAATGGTATCCTGAGGATCACTAACGGGTTATGTGTAGGAATAGGAGTCCAAGCTTATAACGTTCATGAGGACCTTTTCTCCGGAAGACTCGCTCTAAGTTGTTCGAAGAGGGACGTTGAACCCGCTTTACTTGGTCTCCAACGGCTAATAAAGAATATTCGAAGGCATCCCATACTTATAGGAGATGTTGTTTTCGTTTACTAGCTATAAATAGATGATAGATCAGATCGAATAGGACACAACACGAACACTCACTGCTCTCACACTTTCCTTTCTCATAACTTTCACTTTCACAACAAACATTGTAACACTTAGCGATCTGATCAATATCCTGCACTGTATCCTGACGTTTAAGCAATAAGAAGAACAAGGCAGCTGCGATTGTCAGCTCCCGAGCTTTTGTGCCGGCGATCCAGATTGATCAAGGGCTTTCCTCGTATATCCCGTGTCACTTTTTACCTTTTTTGCTCATTGTTTGATCGTAGATACAGCTCAATATCCTGAGCCGTATCCTAAAACTGTTTTTGCAAACCACTTAGTTAACACATTTTTGAACACATTCTCTTAGCACACTACCTCACTTAACTAATTTGATCACTAAATTGCTTCGGTAATTTTTTACCAAAACACCCTATTAATGAGAATGTAAGTGCTACATACTTTTATGTTAAAAAATTCATATAAACATATTTGGTATGTATAACTAATAATCACGTAGTGGGTGTAGGAGTGGTTGTCAAAGATACAAATAAAGTGGAAAAAATGAATTTGATATCCTAAACATGGAAACATTTTCCAAGAAGCCATATCAAAATTCCCAACACACAATGGCATAAGTGAAAAAAAAGTTAGATGGAACTGTTGGGTGAATGGATACGAAGCTTATCTAGGAAAAGAAAAGACTGAAGTTGAAAAGCTGGAATCACGTAATGATGAAGCTAAAGTTCAAGTTGAAAATGAGAAATCGTGTAATGAAGCTCATGAAGTTGAAATTGTAAAAACTACTAGTATTTTAGAAGAAGCTGAAGTAGAAAAACTCAAACAACAAAATGATGCTGAGTTGCCTGCCATACAAGGAACATCAAATCAAGAAACTACATTTTCTGAAAACACTAGCTCTAGGCTAATAAATGCGTTTGTGATTACAACTGATAAAGCAGCAACCAAAATGTTCAATTTATAAACCAAAGGCTCCAAAATTCTATGAAATCAAAGTTAGTGCAAAAGAAACCAATTCTGAAAAAAGTAATCCAGAATTCTTGAACGAAATGTTGGTTGCAGCCGAGATAGTTTCAATGGCAACTCACAAACAAAAAACAAATCAAGAAGTACAACAAGATGCATGGCCAAGTTTTCATCTACTTTCACAAGAATCAAATTATGATGAAAAGGGAAAAGAAGTTGTTGACGATGCTGTTAAACAACTCCCATTCCTACAACCTGATCCTAAAGCTGATATGCAAACACCAGTACAAGCCCCTAATCAACCCCAAAAAATATTAACAATGCTCCCATAGATGCTAGAAAATAAGGGAAAAAAAGAATTATAATGTTGCCTGAAGCACTGAAGTCACCATATGTTAAATGACCAATAGCAATGTGAAATAAAATAATCGGGGATGAAAACATATTGGCCCTATATATTTTTGCTCCAACGGAAGAAACATAGTAAGTACACTTTGAATTTACAACATGACTGATATTTTTATACCATTATCTAATAATATTTTTCAAACAGTGAAATCGTATTCAACCAAGGAGATGGGAGTTCATTCTACAAGTGTATATTTGAAGGCTTATACCTTGGAATCACAGTTTCAATTTGTATCTTGGATGCATGGACATTTATCCTCAACACTAAGGAAAAGAAAATAGATCCAGATTCACCATTTAGGTATTTTTTCAAGAAAATATTATGGTATGTTGTTTATTAATTCCTTATTAAGTAATCACGTAATGACATGACATTGAAGAAAATGACTAATCAAGTAATGACATAACATTGTAGCCTATTGACTACTTCAAGGTTGAATTTGATGATCATAACATGATTAATGTTCTAACTGAGAATTTAGATCTTACATTGTGGAAGTTTAAGATCAAATCAATCAATGATGTTGATCTGTTGTTCGCACCAATGACTACTTCGGGTCATATATGTCACACCCTAAAAACGTCACAGCGGAAATACAAACGTGGCGGTGACGGAGTACCCATATAAGTCTTTATGGTCGATGCTATAGTTATTATGGACACTTTGTTTATTTTAATAACATAGTTTTTAAGTTACCAAATTCATCACGAACAAGTCATAGTTGTTTGACCCTTAGGGGTCTTATTACAAACGGTCCCAAAAGTTTAAAAGTGTCCAAACATTATTTTAATACCTAAGCATCACACAACCACATGACAACGCAAGCTAAAATTCTTCGAAGCTGAACTCATGTACCTGAAGAACACGTAAAAATCAAGTGTCAACACAAAGGAGGGCGAGTTCACATATAATTTTCGTAACAATTTGGTTTAAGGAAAAACTTTCTTAATACAACACTTTAACGATTTAAAAACTTTCGTCTATGTTTAAGAAAGATCATCTGATTTCCTTTGTAAAATGTCATGGTAGAAATCGTTAGAATTGGCCCTGTCATTGTATTCCGTATGAAAACTATTATCCGTGATTTTATTTCGATATTAAATTTCAGTTATACTTTCAGTTTCGTAAGTTTGCAAGACGTACGAGCTATATATCAAGATTGAGGTTTTAATCTATGCTAGACAATTAAAGAATTCATTCGCCGCTGTGTAGACCGGAGTGACCGGTCACGACGGGGTAGTCAACCCAATAGATCTATCAACAATCCCACGCGTTCCGTACTTAAGTGATTAAAAACAACTAGATGCATCTGAGTGCCCTCCTCAATTCACTAATACATACAACCTACTAAATAACAATTTAATATTGGAGGTTGTACAAGTTTCGGTCGCCTCCTGGAAGCTGGGTTGAACTTGTACTAACCAAACTTAATTTATTTTACAATCATTTTACCCAAAACACCATAATCGTTTCCCGTTTCTCCCCGAAACATATTTATTCAAAACACTTCCCGTTTCTCTCCGAAACATATTTATTTCAATCAAAATCCCGTTTCTCCCCGAAACATATTTATATCAATAAAACTTGTTTTCCTCGAAAACAGTTTAAGCCATACACCTTTCTAAATCCATGTTTTTCCACAAAACACATTATAATACTCCAAAAATCATATTTTCCATGAAAATACATTTTTAGATAATTCAAAAGCATATTTTATCAAAAACATATACTTTTCTTTCATAACGACGTGTTGTTCCCCCACAATAGTATATAAAACAATAAAAAGAGGGGTATTCATGACACTCACCTTTGGGTGCATTTTTAATATCGTAATCCCTCAGATCAAATCCACATGTCCTAATTTAGATAGGAATAATTTAATAACTAATCGTTCTACAAACAATCCAGCTTCTCCAATACTTAGAATTTTCACATATCTTTGAGGTTTTTATGAAAAGTCTTTGTTTTGATTATGTTGGCATTTATATATATATATATATATATATATGTGTGTGTATATTCATATACATATAAATATTAAGATTTTCGCGATTTGAACGATTTTGTTGGTGACTCTTTATTATGCCTACTTATTCACAATATTTATCTACGAGTTGCGCCTCGTAATATACATACATAAGTATGGACATATTCGATATATATAGTAATTTACGTATTACATTATTTCACACATATATTACACTTAAACACTTAATATGCCAAATAACTCATCAAGTTAATTCAAGCATTATTTTTTTATGTTCATCACAAATTTTCACACATAACGCTATTTCTAATCTAGTTTACCGTTTGAACCACACAAACGCTTAAACATAGCATCAATTCATATTATCATGAAATCACTTAACAAATCACATTACACATACTCATATTCACATATCAACTTATAACATACAAAGTTCACCTTTGAACATCTCGTTTTCGCGTACGTTGAAATATGCGTATTTTATCGTTTCGGTGCGTTTTTGGGCGTTGGAAGTCACGTATAACCAACCAATCACCAAAGTAACTAAATATAAGTTACTTATATTTATTATAAAATATTAGTTTATAATCAGATTTAAAACAGTTTCGCAAAAATCACTTTAAAGGCCGATTTTTACCGTTTTTAACGCATAGTTTCGTACCGAACTTTACCGTAACCATCCTAAATTATCATGACTTGATATTTGAACATAACACATAGTATCTACTGATCAAAATAATATTTTACTCATGATAATGCAGGTCTCATGTATAACACAAAAATCATGCAAATTTCACCCAAATTACTACTTTTCAAGCTATATGTACAACATGCAAAGCTACCAAGTTTATGACATAATTTTTATAACATAAAAATACATCATATAACATCATTTTACTTGTTTATATTCTGATTTGTATGAATCTTTATCATATCAATACAATTCCATTTTCTTATGATCATTAAATCATCCTATAAGTCTATGTACAAACACCTTATGCACATGTACTTCAGAATCATCATTCAAGATTAAACAACCTTATTCTTACATTTATTATGATCTATAACTTATGTAGGATCGTGTAGATGACCCGAACGAGTCGTTCAGAGGAGTTTTACTTTGTTTCAGAGGCGGAAACTAAGAAACAAAGGTAGACACAGCTTGAATATCACTTTAATACTCTTTCTGATTGATTTCACAGCTAATACATCCACAGGATAAACCGGCAGCACTTCGGTATCCTATACAAGACCACACGTACAACTAGTCGAACTGATTTCGCTTGAGAGACATGAGACCTATTTATAGCAATCAGATTTTGCTTGAAATGACTTCAAGCGGAATCCGAACCATGTTGATTTCGCTTGAAATGTCACAAGACACTTTCAAGCGGAATCTGTCTATTCAAGCGGAATCACCTTAAATCAACCTTAACTCTCCTATTTTCTCGTACAATGTGCCCTGATCTAACCTATCTAGTACAAGACTCGATACAAGATGAAGTCGACAGATGCATGCACTAACAGACTCCCCCTCAGATGTTGACGAGTCTTACGGTGTCGAGTCTTTGCAACTTCAGTCTTGATCTGTCTCTGGTCTTCACTCTCTTTATCTTCTCTCGAAAGTCTTCAGACTCCCCCTAACGATGTGCTGGCATTCCTTAAGTTCATCAGCATCATCTGCTTCAGGATCATAGTCTGGCTCATATCCCAAGTTCACCTAGCTCTATTCTTCAATTTAGAGTCCTCAGGTATCAAAACCTGGTTCTCTAAACATAAGCTTCTCAGGATCAATCAGCCTGGCTCTATTAATGTTGTTCCAAGATCATGCCCTGGCTCTCGTCCAGCTCAGAATCGTCATCTGGCTCAAACTTACACCTGCACAATCTCTACCTCAAATAAATCTCACACATTTCAAATATAGATGTATGCACTAACTCAGACTCCCCTTCAAAATTAACTCCATAATCTTGATGAACCACTTGTAAAAATGATTAACACATTTGATTTCAAACATAGACTCCCCTCACTACATGGTCATCATGTCTAGCACTTGGAACTTTGAAAATCAGCTCTTCAACACCAGTTGCCAAAAATCTTTTTGAATTGTTTAAATTTTATGCTAAAACACACTAAAAATCTTTTTGAAATTTTGACATAACAGAAATGAAATGTAGTAAAGTAATATTTACATACAATATTTTTGTGAGTTTGTGTAAGAGGATCATATTAGTTTATGAGACAAATCACTAACACCGTTAAGCTTCATTTCATTTTAAGTTCTAAACAATTCACCTAGATTGTCAGTATATTGGCCCACTTAAATTTTCACACAAAGTTCAACTGTTTCGAGATACGATATTAATGTCTTAAGAACTTAAACTTATTCGCGTGTCCCACTACTTGAATATACTCCCGTATCCAGATCCCAATATTCAGTCCTACAGGTGAGTATACCACAGATGATATCTGTAAAGGGGTTAGATGCGAAACCGTGAGAGCTCAGGTCAGAACTTCCGTTCAGCAGAGAGATGACGGTTCGACTTTTGGTGTGTCCCCTTTAGAGGATATTTTCTTCAACAGCAATGACTATCAATTTTATTGTTTCATCATTTTGCTGAGGGCGAGCTTATATTTCAAAGCATTTGCAGAAAGTATTATACGGGGACTAGGTCAGAATTTCCATTCAGCAGAAGTCCCGGGATAATACCCTAGATATCACTGAGTATAAAGACCTAGTATCTCAGAAAGAGGGACATTTCAAACAAGATTTCGAGGGTTACCCATATATCCAAGAAGCGGTTCCCCACGATATAAGCAAGTTTGAAATTTAAGTTTATATCTCGTCACAATTTACTAAATGTGCAAAAACCTACTGGCATATCCTCAGTGAGATTGTTTATCACATTTTTATTTTCCATTTCTTTAGCATGTTGTGACAGTCCGCTGATGTACTATCATTTCCTCTTTTTGACAACAAAACTCATTTTCATTTTATCATGTTTTTGACTTTTTCAAATTTTCTAATGTTTTTGGATTTTCTGAAATTTTTACTCCCCCTAAAATGCAAACACATTTAAAGAAATTTGAAAAACAAACTGAGCTCTTGACCCACTTTGTAGAAAAAAATGTAAAAAAAAAACAAACTATACAAATAAAATGACAACCGATATCGAATTGCTTTAATTCCCCATCCACTTAGGCATAAACAATCAGAACTCCCCCTTTCAACAAACTATTTTCTCATTAAGATTTCAAAACACTTAAGATTGTTTTAATCAAAATGATTTTTCCGGAAAATACGTTTGTTTTTACCACTTGTAGGGACTGGTTCATCATCTTGTTCATTCAATCACATATATGAGGATTACATCAAGTTGAAATTAATGACCTTGAGTAATCACTTTGTAATATCCAACCTCTTACCACTTGTAAGTATATCCAAAGCCTTTAAACACATGTAGGAATAAAACATCTACACAAACCATTTTTCCAATAAAGATGCCGATTCCTGCTTCACACTTACCAACCTGGAAGCTCCGGCATAGTCCTGATTTTTCAAGGGAAAAGAATTTCCACCCAACTTTTACCAACCTTGGGTGTTTTAAACTCTTGCTCAGTAGGGTTATAGGTTGCTTTCTTTGTCGCATAAAAATCTTTAACCCCTTTTACTTTCCCATCAATCATTTTCCCAAAAATTTTTTGAACATTCCCAATGAATACTTTCTCAATATCAAATTCCTTCTGATCAGAAAAGAATTGATTTGAGATCTCAACCTTACCAACTTTTTGCTTAATATTTTCAAACTTCAAAGATGGAATTTCAATATCATCTTTTGAAGACACAGATTTTTCTTCTTTAACCTCAACTTGTGGCTCCTCTGATTTTGTGGAATCAGGTTCATCGCCGACTTTCACATCACCCTTCTTAGCAACCCACATTTGGTTGTCTTTGACTTTCTTTTTGTAAAAATTTTTCTTTGAACATTCACCAACTTCATGAGTCGAATTTTCAAACATTTTGAATTTTTCAGTTGGTGGTTCAACATCGACAACTTTTTCTTTCAGTTTTTCAGATACTTCCTGTTTTGGATTTGTTGTTTGAGGACAGGTTGATGCAATGTGACCAACTTCATTGTATTTGAAACAGGTTCGAGTATCTTTTCTGTGAAAAACTCCAGTTCCTTATCTTTTCATCTCAGCAAGAAACTCCTGGTTTGATTGCCTCCAGAATGGTTTCTTCTGTTCTTCTTCTGCGCTTCCTCCTGAAACAAATTTTGTGTTTGTCTTAGAAATTTTATCATTTTTAGAATTTTCAGGTGGAATAAAACCTAATCCTTTCTTTTTGTAGCTACCATTATGGTTTGGTTTCTTTTGAAAACCAGAAGCAAAATTGTAACCCTTTTTCTTGTTTAAACGCTGTTGAACTCTTGAAGTCTATTTTTTAGGTTTTCCAGTAAGATTTAAATCTTTTATTTCAGAAATATTAATTTATGTCATTTTGAAAACCTTTTTGATCATGTCAAAACGAACACTTCTTATTGGAAACTCTTTGTCAGAATATAATTTGTTAGAATCATTCAAAGTATATGCTACTTCAAATGTTTCATCATTCAAATTTGCTTTTGATAACAAAAACTCTTTACTATAAACCCGTTTAACCATCGGTTTTGAACTATTGACTGACGAACTTGACCCTCCAGACTCAGACTTTGACTCAGACTCCTCATCAGTATCCAACACCTGATCGACCACCTTTTTGATTAACTCAAACTCATGATCAGTGTCAGACGATGTGAAAGTGATGTCAATATTTTCTGGTAATTCATCAGTTGTGTCGGTTTTTAACTTTATATTGACTGCTTTTTCGACTTGCTCCTCATTTAGTTTCCTGGGAGAATAACCTTCCCAGATTGGAGGCAGACACTTGTTATAGCTAACAGTCGGTTTCTTACCAGTATCTTTCTTCTTTAGCTTGTCGTCTTTGAATGCTTCGAAACCTGCAACAGTCGGATAAATTCGATCAATAAGATAATCAGAACTAGAATAACTTTGTAATAAACGTCTGATCCTTTCATTCTCAATTTTCTCAGACTCCAACTCTTGCTTCAGCTTAGCATTTTCTTCAATGTAATGATTAATTGCTTTTTGCTTCGTCATCATTGTTGCATTCATCATGGTCAAAGCGTCTTCTCTTTCAGAATTTGTCTTTTGAAGACCGGTTACTATTCTATTCAAAACATCATAAGATTCCTTCACATAGTTGAGATTGAACAATAATTGTTCCTTCATACTTTCTAGCTCAGTCAGCTTTTCGTCTTTAACTACACATTCTTTGCAAGACTGTAGACACTTTGAACACAGTTTGATAACTTCCACAATCTTTTCTACTTCGATAATTTTCTCCACTTCTACAACTTTTTCATTTTCTTCAACTACTCTTTTGATTGTTTGAAACACTTCTTTAGCAAATTGAACTTTATCATTAAAATCAGAATCTTCTTCTTGATCCATACTTTCACATTTCTTTTTTGTTTCAACAATCTCCTCAGCAACACTTTTAACTTCTTCATTTTGAACAACCGCTTCTTTTTGAACAATACCATCAATCTTCATTTGTTTTTGTTCTTTTGCTGCTCGTTCCTCCTTCAGTTTTTCCAAGCGATCTGCAAAATAGAAATGAAAACTTTCAGGAGAGAGATGAGATTTTGCAATATTAATATGTTTTTCTTCCTCATCATCACTACTATCATCAGTTGGAGACTGATCAAACTCTACTGATTTGTCAAAACAGTCATCCGAAGAACCAGAATCAGATGGTGTTTGATTAAAGACAACTTCTCTTTCTGAACTTTTTCATCACTTTGTAAACTTTCATCTGAACTCTGTGAGCATTCTTCTGATGAAACAGATTTTTCATCTTCATTCTTCACACTAACTCCAATAGATTTCATCCATTCAGTAAACATATATGGTTCTTTCACAATCTTAGCAATGAAAGCTTTAAACTCTCCTTTTTCATCAACAAACATATCCCAGCTAAAGCCTTCAGGAAGCCTTTCATCATCTTGATTGATTAGGCATGCTTTGCTGTCGGATGAAATGTATTTGTTCCAGTTAAAACTTTCTTGATTCCCCAAACATGCTCTCTTTGAATCCTCAATCACTTTTCTACCATGAGCCACTTGTGGTTCTTGTTGTTGTTGCTGACCAACTTGTTGGTATATTGCTTTCCGGTAGTAGTCATCTTTTCCGAACGGATTCTTTGCATCATTCGCATCTCTATTCTTGCATTCCCTCTTGAAATGACCTTTCTCCCTGCATTTAAAACAAGTAACTTTAGATTTATCGAAACCTAAAGTAGAAACATGTGCATCAAGAAAGTCATTTCTCCCGGTAATCATCTTAAACTTCTCGGCTCTTCTTAGGACACTAGCTAGACACCATTTGATGTCCATGAGCTCCATCTCTTCAGCGTCTATCTGATCGTAATCCTCCTTTGTTAACATAGGATTTTCGATCCACCCTGCAACTAAACCTTCATAGGATAATAGCACGGAACCAAGTAATGCCATGTGATCTTTTGCAACTTCTTCAGAGAAACTTTGACCATCTGGAAGGTTCAAAGCAATGTTGCATTGTATCACACAACCATTTCCACTTTTAGAGCTTTGATGCTGAAAGCTTGATGTTGTTTCTTTTGGATTAACACTTGGGTATGAAGAAAATCCACTACTTTTGTTTGAACTTTGATCAACCTTTTCAGATGAGTCTCCAGCACTAAAAGCAGTTTGAATCTTCGGGCTTTTTTCAACTTCTGGAACTGTGCTTTTGTAGTACATTTTCACGTCTTGTTGACCACTCAGATTGTTCATCCTTGCAATCTTCTGCTGTTCCAGGTCTTGACCTTCAATTTTCTCGATGAACTGAGAAATTGTTAACCCATCATATACCCCAGTGTTCTTCAGAATCATCAAGTAAGTACCCCACTCGTTTTGAGGTAAAGCATCAGCTAACTTGTCGACCCACTCTTCACGATCTTTGGTTATGCTCAGCATCGACATGGATCGCACTAAATGGCAATATCGTTCAATTAGCTTCTTTGTATCTTCCCCTGGCAAACTAGTGAAAAGATCAAATTCTTTCTTAAGTAATGCCTTTTTGCTCTTAATCATATTCTCACTACCCTCAAACTTGACTTTAAGAGCATCCCAGATTGATTTTGAAGTTTTGTCATGTTGAAGCAAGACAAATATGTCTTCTTTAATAGCTTGCTGAAGTAAACTGATCATCATTTTTTCAGCACGGTACATTTCTCGTTCTTTGTCATTAAACTCGGAAATTTGTTTTTCAGTTTGTAGTTCAGTACGAGGTAAAACATATCTCTTCAAAATACACTCCCATGATCTAAGATGGTTAGCTTGAACCAAGTTCTCGAACCGATCTTTCCATCCGTAATACTCCTCGATGCTCATTAGTTTCGGGGGTTTTTGGGTAGTTCCAGTTTCGTTTTCCAAATTCATGTTCTGAGCAATGACAGCCAGAGTAGTCGGGGAAGTGGCGAACGCGTTGTAGAAATCTTCACTCATGATGAAATCAAATTCAAGCGAAATATCTTTCAAACACCTGTTCAAGCGAAATCACTGAAAAAGACAACTTCAAGCGAGATCAGTAGTTCAAGCGGAATAACAAGTTTATGCAAAATGATCTGATTTCGCTTGAAATTCAAGCGGAATAAGATCTTTCGAGCGGAATCAGGTATTTCGAGCGAAATCACTGATTTCGCTTGAAACTTTCAAGCGGAATATGAAAATTGAAGCGGAATCACCAGAAACTCAAGCGGAATAACAGGTTTCGCTTGAAATCTCAAGCGAAATCAACCAATCTTAAGCGAAAACACAGAAATGTTCGGTCAAGCGGAATCAGGTTTATGGTCCATTTCAGTCACTTTTAAGCCGAATTTTAATGTGAAACTTTCAAGGGTTTGTTAATATGCAATTTTATACAATCTGTGAAACATTGAGCCGGTTTTGACCGTTAAATTTTGTTCGAATGCTAAAAGAAGGTGTAGAAGTCAGAAAAACAATGAAATCAGGCTATAATCTGCAGAACTCCTCCTCCTGAGCTCTGATACCACTTGTAGGATCGTGTAGATGACCCGAACGAGTCGTTCAGAGGAGTTTTACTTTGTTTCAGAGGCGGAAACTAAGAAACAAAGGTAGACACAACTTGAATATCACTTTAATACTCTTTCTGATTGATTTAACAGCTAATGAATATCACTTTAATACTCTTTCTGATTGATTTAACAGCTAATACATCCACAGGATAAACCGGTAGCACTTCCGTATCCTATACAAGACCACACGTACAACTAATCGAACTGATTTCGCTTGAGAGACATGAGACCTATTTATAGTAATCAGATTTCGCTTGAAATGACTTCAAGCGGAATCAGAACCATGTTGATTTCGCTTGAAATGTCACAAGACACTTTCAAGCGGAATCTGTCTATTCAAGCGGAATCACCTTAAATCAACCTTAACTCTCCTATTTTCTCGTACAATGTGCCCTGATCTAACCTATCTAGTGCAAGACTCGATACAAGATGAAGTCGACAGATGCATGCACTAACAACTTATCCATAATTAAATTCTTGATCAATCATTCATCAATCATTGAAAAGCTTCAATCACATACATCATACATTAACATTTAAGAATATGCAAACAACCCACAAGTTTACATACACACATACATATTTTTGGCCATATACATACATGTATATAAATTTCCAAAATTTCATTTTACTTGTATTTTTTTCATATCACAAGACTTCGTTATGACATCTTTCATAAAAATTCCTTTTTGATTTAAACATGCATACTTTTTAAGATCAAAATCATTGTTTAATCAAAACTCAATCTCTAACATACATGCATATATGTATTCGGCCATATACATACATGTTTCACTATCATTTCATATCAAATCCAAGATTCAATTATCCCTTCATAACAATAACACTTTAGCACATAACCTTTTGTGACATTTGTGCTTGTAATCATTGTGAACAATTCAGTTATCAATGAAATAAAGTTATTTGATCCCAATGTTTGTTTGTTTATGTTTGATGTTTTCACGTTTTGACTTTTGTTCAATTTCAAACTCTATATCGCTTTCTGGAGAATTATACGCAAACTGGTGCGTAAACGTAATCAGTTAAACACGACAAATACTCTGAAACATTAATTTATGCTTAACATACCTTAAATAACCTTTACATAACTTAGAAATAAGTTTTGTAGGCTTTGGTATGGCAAAATCAAGTTTATTCGCTTACAGGGACTAAAATTGACAAACTGCGAAAGTATGCCAATTTGAATTGTAACAAACATTCTGGAACATGCCCATAAGTAAAACACACCCTAAATATCCTTTACATAGCTTAGAAATAGGCTTTGAGGGGTTCGGTGTGCTAAAATAAACTTTTGGGTCATTCAGGGACTAAAAGCGTCAAAAAGTGCATAAGTTTGCATTTTCGCGCATAACTTACATTCTGAATACATCCGGACATCCAAAAATTTATGTAATCATTAAAATATTATGTTTTAGTGATTGACTTATCAAAAATCCATTCGTCGCGCAATTTGGACCGTTTTTGCGTCCGTTACGACTTCCGTCGTAATTAACCGAACAACGCAATCATACGGCCAAACGAACCGACATCCGGCATATTTTTGAGCATGTTTTATGTTCCCTATACTTTAACATCCTTGTAGAGCTTAAAAATGGGTTTGACGGGTGTTAGAAGTGCCAAAACACGACCATACGCGCACAGGGACCTAAACTGCCAAAATTGAAACATAGCTGGTCTGCAGGGTCCTTACGGACCGTATGGGGTTGCTTACGGTCCGTAAGCCATGCCTAGATCAGCAGTAAGTGTTTTCCAGCTATTTCCAGCTTGATCCCACCTTTGCACATGGTTTTGGGGCATTTCTAGGGGCTCCCCTGGTTTTGTAAATCTATGGGCTGTAACACCTCGAAAAATTCATGTCCAATAAAATAAAGACACGTGTCATGTGAGACAAATGTGTCAGGAACCCGGATCAAATAAAGATGTATGGTAGGATTAAAAAGGGCGTCATGTTGTTAAAATATCTCTGAACGACCCAAGGGCGACATGTTATTAAAATACCTCTGAGCGACCCAAGTGATAAATCCCAAGATCCTTAAATCGTTTGATAAGCATCAAGTATATTATCCGGATTGTTCCTAAATAAATAAAATTCCTATTTACATATGAGAAATTGGATTCAATAAAATTGTTACTACAACATTCAGTAAATAAATTCTGGATTAGGGGAATTACACTTGAAATTTAATTCATGTCCAACTATATGAGAATCCAAGAGAAATTCTTGAGATTTCCGTCATTTCAAAATTCCCACAAGATCCCAAAAGAGTGTAATGCATGGCTAGACATGCAATGGATGACTAGGTGGTCCCCTACTGCAGTAAAAGCATGAAAATTCGGAGTCTACGAAGTTGCATGGTCAAGGCTTGAAATTTATAAAATTTTTTGGTTCTGGCCATCGGTTACGGACCGTATGGATTTAAGCTTACGGTCCGCAAGGAGCATATCTGGGCGTATCTGACCAGGGTCGGTTACGGATCGTAACCTTATAATCATACGGTCCGCAAGAGGAGCATACGGACCGCAAGAGCTTTGGCTTACGGTCCGTAAGGCTGTCGCTGGCAGCAGAAAATGGACAGCTGCCCGTTCAGCCAGTTCCACCACCTTTCATGAGTGGTTTTCGAAATCAGGGACTTGCTAGGCAGTATTTAGCCACATAGGGGCACCTGGGATCATCTCACAACACATGTAGACTTCCTTGGCAAGATCTTGTGACATTTAGTTCACTATATAAGGAGCTTTAGTTGTGACCATTTTAGTTCATTCACTTCAAAAGTTCACAACTTCATCTCTAGAGCTCTCTGGACATCAAGCCAACTTTCTAGTGATCTCTAGCAGTAATTAGGACTCTTGTAAGTGTCCTTAACCTCCTCTAATCCATTTTAGTTTAGTTAATTAGCTAAAAGTCAACCCGTCATAATTAAGAATTGACTTCGTGATTAGTCAATAATTACTCAGTCAAATCTCGAATTAAAAATACCTATAAGTAGGTAATTACGTGGGTAATAAACCCTTAAAAGGGTATTTCTAGATTCCCACTCTAACCATGTTAATTGTCGAGTCAAAGCTTACCTTAAAAAGTCAACAGAATGTTTACTTTCAAATTAATGCATAATTAGCAATGTAGGATACATGCAACCTGTTTGATCATTAATATAACTTGGTCATTAACGTAAGAACATGTCCCAACATGTTCAACTCGACAATTTTCAGTATAGGCCCGGTTCGGAACCGAAAGTCGCATAGTTTGACTTTTGCGTTGACTGTCAGTTCTGACTCGTTTAATCCAAGTTTAGGATTGCCTTAGAGCTTCTTTTGGACCTATTTACATGTTAGTATAACCCTCTGTGATTATACAACTTGGTTCATTAGATGTCTTATTCACGTGCATGTTTTCGTTAAATGCTTATATGTTGACCATTATGCCCAAATGACCTTAAAAATATGATTTTTGAAATTATAAAAGGGTAGACACCTTAGCTACTAATTTATAAGCTTGCACATAAAATTTGAGATCAATTGGAGGTATAGATTAAGAGTTATGCTCATTAGCGTAATTAGAAGCTTCTTTAGTAAGTAAATGGCGTAATTTGCATATAGCCTATCTAAACCCAAGTTTTTATACAAAACTTTATACCTACTATTATAAAATAATATTTTGGGATTTTTAAAGATTTTTATTCAATTTTAGGCTGAGCATAACTTAGTGTTCTAAGCCTTATTCGGCCGGTTTTGCCCTTTTGAGCTATAAAATGAGTTTTGTAAATCCTATTGACCCTAAACCTTTTTCTACTAATCTAATATGTTAAATAAAGTATTTTGAGCCTTCTGGAATTTTAAAAATATCAGCTTTTTATACCAAACCCGGAAATGGCTCTAAATCGCCTTTTTAAGCGTTTTAGCACATAAGTATATACTAGAACTTTTTAAGCATATGGGGTTGAAACCTACTGATGTATTCAGTAAATTTTTACATTTTAACAATAGGCAAATATTATGAACTCAGAATTCCAGTTTTGACCTTTTAGGCATATGTGAAATTACCAAAACGCCCCTACGGTGCCTAGAATGATTAAGGTTGAAAAATTGCACATATGATTAATACCCTACTGTTATAACTTAATAAAAAGAGTAAATGCTGATTTATTCAGACCTGTAAATCAGAATATTATTTAAACTCTTTTACACCCTTTAAAATGACCAAAATGCCCTTTTGAGGCATAGTTTTGGTTTAAAACCATTGGGGGCATAATGGAAGGTATCATACTGATATCACAACATGTTTAAGGCATATTAACTTAGGAAACTTGTATATGAGTCTTATGGTTACTCGTTACGCACTTTACGCGTTCGGATCGGCTTATGTAACTAGTTTACCCATTTTAGCCGAAATGGGTCAAACCATATCATTTCTGTCTCAAAATCCAGAATGTGATTAAGTTACCCATATTAAACAAGTATGCAAGCTTGTTGGGTCAAAACCACATTTTAAAATGGTCTTCGCCGTATCGTGCGTTTAAAACCGTAATCATCATTTAAAACTAACCGGTCAAAGCTTAAGCTGAAATAAAAGACCCGTTAGGATTCTAATAGGTTATTAAAAACCTTCATTCCAGATATAGGAGCCCAGTAAAAGCTATCTGTACTTGCTGATTTGATACGGCTGGGATTAAATTTGTATTTAGCTCAGGTAAATTCTTTTAACTTATTTTCCCTATACGGGCTTGGGGTACGGTATATAAAATACCGCTTGGTCGGGTAATTGACCTTAACTGGTCGGTGGTTAAGAGCAGTCAAATGACCCGTTTGAAAATGTTGTTTTGTTTGTTTAACGCCTTTGGGTGTTTAATGACCATGTCCCGGATATCCTTGGCATCATTCAAAGAATGGCCACGACCTTAGCACACGGGTGTAGGCGTACACCCGTAGTGCATTAAAATCAATAAAGTATAACAGTCGGTACGAGAAGAAATCTCGCGGCGGAACTATACTATATGGTGTGTCTGTTAATCTTTAACCCGGTACGACCCGGAAAACTGATCGCATAACAAACATGTAATTCTTTTACAAGATTATAAGCAAATAATGATCCCAAGTTATAAAAAGTTTTGTGCCGCGGGCATTCAAATCAATTTTAAACCTTTTCAAAATGAGTCAGTTAAATTGTATTTACCAGTGTAAACTGACGTATTTTCCAAAAAGGCTAAGTGCAGGTACTACGCGTAATAGGCTGGCCACTCCTTAGCATCAGTTTAAGTCTCGCAAGCTTAGGATGCACGAAGTCTATTGAATAAAAGTTTCCTCTTTGTTTTGATCCGCCTGTGGATCTATTTCGACTGTTTGTGATACTCGACATTACAATTTAATTTGGTTGAATTAAATCTATCTTTTGCTTCTGCTGTGCATTTATATTTTGTATTGTTTGACTATGACGATATCAACTACGTCACGGAACCCCCACCGGGCCCACCGGTGACACGTGGAAATTTGGGGTGTGACAGGTTGGTATCAGAGCCAACGCTGAGTGAATTAAACACTAGCCTTTTGTGTTTAATCTCAGTTAAATAAATGCACATTCCTCGAGTTCCGAGTCTAGAAAAAGAACATAGGACAAACTCTGTTTTGTTTATTTTATTTGGTCTTATTTTATATATTTGTTGTTGTTATCTTAATTATGATTGCAGGTTAAGAATGCCGCCAAGGTTTTTGAGAGGAAGAGGCAAGGGCCCAGTTACGGGCCATGACCATGAAGCCGGGCCTTCGCACCGGCGTACCCCATCTATCACAATGAGCACTAGCCCCCAGGAGCCGTGGAGGGTTTATGTTGAACCCGGGAGACGATCAGTCTCCTTAAGTTCCTCACCGTCTTATTTGCATTCTTTCGGGCCGCAATCCGAAAACGAGCCCGACCACCCTCCGCCTTCCTTCATACCGTTGCAGCGGTCAAACTCGCACCATTCCTTTGGTGACCCTACCCCTGCTTTCCAAAGCCTGTTCAACCCGGCTAATTTTATTCAAGAACCCGTGGGTTTTAACCCACTAGGACCCGAGGATCCCTTCTCGGGTGAGAATGACATGGATGAAGATACGGATCCCGTGGAGCCTACAACCGGGACCCCGAACCACGCCATCGAAATCTCCGATTGTAAGTCCAGGAACACTAACAATCGGATATCAAAATCACAATCACGAGCGCGGAATACTGATGAAAGTGATAAGAACAAGAACGATTCGTATTGATTGAATATCAAAGTGCACACGGTTTCTAGGAACCGTCTGGTACACAAACAAGCAACTCGAAAATACTAGGAAGAACCTCTCAAAAATGTCTAAAATTGTCTAACCTCATAATGAACTAGGTTCACCCTATTTATAGTTACATAGGGTGACCTAGTTACAGACTGGGCCATGCCCACATGCACAAATAATAACCAAACAGGCCCAAAACATCTAATTAGCCCACATGGCTTATTCCATTTCTATCTAACCCACTACAAGGCTAAGCCCAATAGCCTATATTTGTGTTTGATAAAGATAGGCGTAAACCTACACCATTATAGGGCCTTACAATATCCCCCTAGGTTTATGCTGTCTTTATCAAACCGTTGTCTTCATTATGTTTCTGTGGGAAGATACTTCATGTCTTTATTCTGAAATTTGGGCTCTTTGTTCTTCTTATCATGATCAGCTTTGCTTGAAAATTTTGTTGAAAAGAATGCAAGAGGAGGATTCTTATCAATTTTTTTTCTTGGTCAGTCTCTTCTCTTTCAAGCAGGTTCACAGGTACTTCTTCAAATGTACTATCACTGTCAGATGATGACTTGTATCTGATTCTTCTGACTCATGCTATTATGATGCTTCAAGCTTTGTCAGCAACCAACAGCATCTCAAACTTCAACAACCCCTGTTTCTTGATTTAAATCAATTTTCTGCACATGCTCAAAAATTCATAAGCAAAATTTCGAAGCAACAGAGGGAAGTACCACATGAACATTCAGTACATCCAAGTATTTGTACTTGGATTTCACAATTCAAATTTCATTCAATTTATGATGATCAATCAAATCTTCAGGAACGGTTAATTTTTTTTTTTAATAAAACAAATAAACACTCTATTTTTGGATTTTTGATTTTATAGAAACCAACAATATAAACCAAAACACAAATAAACAAAGAAACTAATATACAATTACAATTTGCAATGGGATCAAATCACAATATTTCGGGCCAGACTACACTTATCAACACTAATTTACTTTGGGTAGATCCGAGCGATTGCCAGTATGTTTGTCCACTTAAACTTATCTCCCTAGGCTTTTATCAAATAACTGACTGCAACTTATTTATCATGTTTTCATTTTAAATTATATGAGCACTCAAATCAATCACGATCACATCCCGGAATTTTAATCAGAACACGCTATCATACATGCAGTTTCCCTACCACATATTTCACAAGCCCGTTCTAGGATTCTGAAATCTTGACTGGGACTGGATTGAGAAGAGAAAAGAATAGATCATTTGCAGAGATGGATATAATATACAGATCAAATGAGATTTTCTCAGTTTGATATAGGTTTTTTATTTTTATTTTTTTTCGGGTTTCTTTTGGGCACTAGAGGGCCTCTTTCGGGTGTAATTGATCTATAGCGCGACAACGTACAGCTAGGTCAGCATGTATCTGGATGCAGCAGAAGCTGACGTTGCCTAGCACCTCCAGGTCTTTGCTCACGCAAAACAGAGGAGATACACGAGTTGGACAGAAAAGATTTCAGAACTAGAACGAAATTGTGTGTATCGGGACGTCACACACGCATTCAAATAGCCATGTCCTAATTCCAAGTGACGTTCTTTCCTGAGGTCATAGAATAATTTTAGTGTTCTACGCAGAACCAGTCAAAGAATCCAGCCATCAGGATAAAGCCTACCAGCGTATCGCTCTAGAGTCAGACCGTTTCAATATTGGTCTTACATGAGTCAGCCTTAATCCACATAATGAAATTATTTCATTTCCCATTCATGCAACAAAATATTTTTGATTTTTCTTGTTTTTCGAATGTTTTTGTATTTTTCTCATTTTCTCTATTTACAGATGGATATGTTTAGATATCCCTCTAAATTTGTGCGTAAATCTTACGCGCAAATTTACCTAAACAACAAAACGTATGTACACAGAAAAACACAAAAGAAAATGAAAATATTTTTTGTTGTTTTTGCCTAACCGTTCCATCATTAGACTAATCAATATCGAAATTCGAACATGAAATTCAGATTTTGTACCTTTTTGCTGATCTTGTCTTACTTATCTTATCTCCTTCAAACGAAACATATCAACTGTAAAGAAATATACATTTTGTAGCAGTGAAATGTTACCCGTTATGTCTCTGGAACAACCGCTATCAACATCCAAAGGTTGTCAACAGCTCCTCCTTGGTTGTCCCTGAAAAGTAAGGAGATTAGTAAGACATTGGTACCCAGGCCATCGTGGTCCTGGGTATACCTGAAGCATCAACATAAGACACTTCTCGAAAGCACATGTTCCCTTTAGATGCAAGGATGGTGATGTCGCTGCTTTCTGTTTTGCCTTCCAAATTTGTTTAGGCTTCTCTAATTTCTTAGGAGCCTTGGGCAAAACAGTTTGCTTTTCAACCCTTTTATTTTTCAAAACTTGTTTAGGTTTCAAAGCTTGTTTTCGTTTAGCTTTTGCAGCATTCCAGTCCCCATCAGATGGTTTAACCCGGGGATGCTTATTCATCATTGCCTTAGGCTTTTCAACCTTCATCGGCTTAGAATAAGATCTGTCCCTTGGTGTAACCTTCTGATGTTGTGTATAGTATGGCACATAGGGACGATGTGTGCAATTCCTTGCGATGTGACCGGGTATGCCGCAGTTGTAGCAAGTCTGCTTCTTTACATAAGGGGCATATCCCGATCCATTCCATCCAACTGATGCTGGATTTGAGTTATAAGGGTTGTTGGATGATTTGTTTGCAGACTTTTCAACCTTTCTACCCTGCTTCTTATGTCCCTGTCTGCAACAGTTAGCACATTCACTTTTGGGGTAAGCATTTTCATTTCTAACTGTTTGCTTTGGAGGCACATATTTGTTTGAAGGGCCTCTCAAAGCTGGCTCAGAAACAACCTTTCTCACATATGGAGGGGCATCAGCAGACAAATTTGATGTTTTTGAACAAACATCGTTACCCTTTTGGCAAACAACATCATCATCCTCAACCCAATCCTCTACTATTACCTCATCTGCACATTGAGTAGAGGCATCAGTAACATTCACACATTTAAAATTAGGGACTGGCCTTGTTATTTCAACTTCAGATGTTTTGGGCTCAGTCACTATTTCACTAGTTGATTCAGCTGAACCACCTGAGTTACATTCCTTTTGTAGTGGCTCTGCTGAATCCTCTGCTGCTGAGTCAGCTGCTTCAGAAGACTCACAGCTGGATTCACTAGATTCAACTGATTCCAATTTATCAGAATCAGTTGCTTCAGGTGATTCACATTTGGAGTCAGATGGAGCAGGTGGCTCGGATGCTACTATTGTTTGTTCTGATTCAACTATTTCAGGTGATTCGTTACTAGACTCGGCTGAATCAGCTAACTTTGACTTTTCACAGTTAGCTGTCTCCGAGGAGTCACATGACGAATCAGATGAAACAGTTGACTTACTTTGTTTGCGAGACCATTCAACAAACTCATTCAACATAGCAAACTCAAAATTGAAAAATTTTGTTTTAGACTCTTTCTCTTGTTGTTGTACTTCAGGTGAATGTTGAGAAAAACTTGACACAGTATTATCTAATACTTGAAAATGTTTGTCAATGTTCGCATTATTCTCAAAATTTAGAGTCTCGGTTTGCTTTAAAACATCAGCAGGTTTCACGAAAGTTTTATCAAATGCCTGTTTTTCTATAACAATTTCAGTTTTATATGGCCTTGTGATTTTAACTTTCTTCGGCTTAACAGGCTCAGCCTTCCTGTCTCCGGGCTTCCCATATTCCATTTCAGGCAAGTCGGCTATCTCCTCCTCAGTCATAGGAATAGAGGTGTAATTGTGATTGTATGGTGGAGGTATGCATACAAATCCCAATCCCTTATTCCTCACATCCTTTTTGCTATACTTTAACTGTTGATTTATCATTTTCTCGACCTTTTCGCTTGAAACATCAAATTTTTTGAAATTAAATTCAGTATTTTCGAAAGTCGATTTTAAGTTGTTTAATTCAACAGTTAATTTTTCAGATAGCTCCTTGAAGTGGAGATATCGACATTTTGCTTCGCTTAGATCACTATGCAACTGTCGAATGTCATGTTTTTGAGCCTCTACCACTTCCTTATACCCATCCAATTTCTTTTTAACTTCGTAGCTACTGGATTTGGTACATTGAAGTTGCATAGAAAGCGATTGTGCCTGTTCTCTAAACCCTTTTACTTTCTTTCTACATTTTTCTGTACAACAAACATCATCTGCACATACCTCATTGGGAATGGGAGTGAAGTCGTGAATTTGAATACTTACATCGGATGTGTTGCCTTGAGCAGACTGCTTGTCAGCATTGTTATATGATTTGATGAGTGAGATCAACTCATCCAGCTTCATTTTGTAACAGTAGCAGTCGGTTGTCACAATTATCTCATTAACATTCCTAAACCAACTACAGTTTGCCTGATCTGGAATCCTTTTTAGAACATCTAGAAGCTTTGTGTTGCTCATGCGATTAGACACCTCAATCTCAGCCTTCTCCATTTCAGAGAGCAATTCAGCAAACCGGCTTGTAAGTGCTTCTATAGATTCACCATATGAATATCTGAATCCTTGAAATTCATGCTCAAGCACTTCTCTCTTAGAAGACATTTTTAAGAATTTTAACTGTGATCCCCCGAAAGTATGATCCCCCGAAAATGTGATTCCCCAAAGATGTGATTCCCCGAAAATGTGCGTTTTAACTATTTCTTCAACACAAGCCCAAAGCAAGAACCTGCGTACTCGCTAACTCAAGCCTTTGAAAAATGCACGAACCAATTTCCCTGTACCACGCTTCCAAACCTGTCAAAACTTATCACCAAACAATAACGAAACCCACCCTTTTTTTTAATTAATAATTTTTTTTTATTTTTGTTTAATTTTTAATAAAAACTAATTAATATTTTAACCAATGATTAAGTAATGATTATGTGATGACTGATTATTATTATTATTAAACAAAATCTTTAAATAAATTAAAAAGTCAACACGTCTTTGTATCTTCTTCTTCGATCAGACAACCCCTCGAAACCCTAATTTGAGTTTCTCTTTCACGATGAGCAGCTGCAATGGTGAGTGACGATCGGAGCGGAGATGATCAGTGACGGTGATGAAAGGTTGAACGGTGGTCGGTGTGTGTGAAACACGGTGGTCGTGGTACGATGTGGTGTAGTTTACGATTGACGGGAGGTGGTTAACTGGTGGTTGCGGAAGTATGCGGTGGACGACAATGGTTACTACAGTTGCTGGAGATGAAAAGTTTCAGGTTGGTGACGATGGAGGTTGACAACCGGAGAAGGTTACAGGTTGGACGGTAATCGGAACACGACGGAGATGGAGATGTAGGTGACGATGAATATCGGGTTATGCGGAATGATGATGTAGCTCAGTGCTCTCTCTCCTTAACAGTCGAGCTATTTCTTTCCTTTCAAGAAGCACGAGTGGAACGACAAGGAGAAGAAGCAGCGACTGAGGAGGTGGTGCTTTGACTGTGGTGGTGGCAGTTAACGGTTAGCGGAATCGGTATCGGTGCGCGGTGGTGATGATAATATGGGTTGCAGGTTGGTCGGAGGTGGCGGAGATGGTCTCGAGAAGATGATGTTGATACTGAACGGAGGTGATAAATCGTCGGGTTCGGTGTGCAGTTTCGGTGAACGACGAGGGTAACACGGTGGTTGGAGGTGAACCGGTGATGTTCGCGGGAGTGTGCGGTGGTGATGAAGATGACCAGTAGTGATATATGATGATCGACACTGGTGTTCGGAGTGAACGAATGATTGAGAAGTTGTTGCAGGTTTTGAATGAGATTGTGATGATGAAGGATGGATCGCACAAGAATAAGAAGATGATCGCACAAGACAAATTTGTAGTCGCACAAGATCAGTTGCTTCAATCGCACAAGTTATTCTCTGGTCGCACAAGTCAACTTTGTCCCCACACTCAGTGTAATTTTCAATCGCACAAGAAGAATTCAATTTTGCTGAATGTTGAGACAATCGCACGATTTGAATTGTATCGAGCCAATTTAATTCAAATCCCCCACTTCAAATATTTAACACTTTCCTTGTGAATAGAGTCAGTAAATAAATCCCGAAAATCAAGGATATGAATTGAAATTCAAATTCTTTGATTTTTTCCACCGATATTTTCCTAAAATTAAGCAAACACTTTTGATTTTTTCCAAAACAAGATCAAAAACGATTTTTTTTAACTGTTCTTCAAATCTTCAACCTGTTCTTCGTGTTCTTCGATCTGAAAACAATTTTCTTGTTCTTCGAATGATACCCAACGAACCGAGCCTTCGTGAGACTACTTAGGCTCTGATACCAATTGTAAGTCCAGGAACACTAACAATCGGATATCAAAATCACAATCACGAGCGCGGAATACTGATGAAAGTGATAAGAACAAGAACGATTCGTATTGATTGAATACCAAAGTGCACACGGTTTCTAGGAACCGTCTGGTACACAAACAAGCAACTCGAAAATACTAGGAAGAACCTCTCAAAAATGTCTAAAATTGTCTAACCTCATAATGAACTAGGTTCACCCTATTTATAGTTACATAGGGTGACCTAGTTACAGACTGGGCCATGCCCACATGCACAAATAATAACCAAACAGGCCCAAAACATCTAATTAGCCCACATGGCTTATTCCATTTCTATCTAACCCACTACAAGGCTAAGCCCAATAGCCTATATTTGTGTTTGATAAAGATAGGCGTAAACCTACACCATTATAGGGCCTTACACCGATGGGTCATCTTTCCATGGATCACCTTACCGGGGTCCTGACAGCTACCAGGCGAGGTTCGCCCAATATGAGTGGTACTTCACACCCTCTGAGCACTCGTCTCCATTCCAGCAGCAGCATTAACAACAGCAGCAGGATCCTTCCGAGGATTCTCGATTTGTGGCAGTTACTCCACCACCACCAGCACCAGTAGAACAGCAACCGCATCTAGAGCCGCCGAGGCGGAGAAGGTCAAACGCACGAATGTCCGTGCGAGGAGGAGTCCGCATCAGCACTCCTCAGCCCTAGAGTGGCAGTCATTATCCGCCACTCCAAGAAGAAGAAGACCCGCAAATGGGAGGGCCATCAAACCCCATCCCAGAGATCAACTCTGTGCCTATGGCGCCACCATTGGGTTTTGACAACCCAATCCCTGCCTACGCCGGTTCAGCGGCGTATAACCCTTTTGAGTAGCCGACTCATACCCATTATGATTATGCTAATGTGGACCCATACCAAGAAGCGTGGGACTACAATGCTCGTCACCCAGAGGGACCTTATGGTGGTCTATGGACCACTGGTTACCCAACTTATGGGTACCAGCGTCCGCCACCTCCTCAGCCTCTGTACCAGCCGCCGCAGCCGCAGCTAATTCCGCCTGAGCACCAGTAAGAGGTCCTCGATAGGTTGAACTAAGTTGAGCAAGAAGTTTGAGAAGACCGCAGGGAGCGGCAAGGCTTCTTCAAGGGTTTGTCAGACCTACTCAAGGGGAAATCCAAAAGAAGTGGTCATTAAAGACCTTTGTTGTTTATTTGGTTAGTTGTAATCAGTCCCTGCGTGGACTTTTTGTTTCTGTACTCAGCCCCTACGTGGGCTTGTCTTTTAGTATTACGCCCCTGCGTGGGCATGCCTTTTGGTTAACCCCTGCGTGGGTTTGTTGTTTGTTTTTTGCCCCTGCGTGGGCATGTTGTTTCTTAGAAAGTCCCGTTTAGGGCAATTGTTGTACTTGTTAAATTTTAGTAATGGAATAGTTGAATTTAAATTTTCATATTTGTTTATTATTAAGTATATGCATAAACTTAAAACACAAAGTAAATGAAAATAACATTCCTATAAAAGATCTACCATTATATTAAAGTGGCAAAATCTAAAAAGGACAAGACCTAGCCATGTGTCATTTTAAGACAAGGCCAAGATGGTATCTCCATAATTAGATTTAGATCTATAACTAATATCTCAATTTAGGATTGATCTGCGTTAAATATTAAAAGAGAATCTTAGGGGTAAAACCTATCCATGTCATTATAGACATGGCCAAGATGATAGAACCTGTCCAAAAGATTCCAAATTTTGTTAACATCTGTAAGTATGTTAACATGCTGGGCAAATTGTGATGCAGTAAAAATCACACAGGCCATCTTTAAAATTGGGTTAGTTTAAATTCACTGTAGTTATATAACCATCCTTTGAGGATGAAGTGCCTACGGGTAATAATTAACGTCCTCTGGGACTAAGAGACAGTAGAAGTCTGCAACTCACTGTCTAAAAAAAGGGTAATGAACCATGATTCAGACCCGCATACCTCGATTCTGTGAAAATCCTGGTTATAAATTAAAACTGTCCTTGTGGCTAAGCTTTTTATGCTAATGTTTGACTGTAATATAGGATTATAATAAAGGTCCTGAATAAATAAATGAATAGCAAATTAACCAGTAATGGCTAATTAAAAACCATGGTTAATAAAATAATAAAACACTGTAAAAGCTTCTAAATAAAACCCTGCCCATTATTTCTATATGTAGCATTTGAAGCTACATGGCTGGGTCGGACGAGGTGAACAGTCGTCCGGTGGAGAACCACGAGAATGCCAAGATACAGGTTACTGGCGCGGAACTGCAAGCATTAGTTGACAATGCTGTTGGAAAGTCTATGGAACGCCTGTATAGTGAGTATAGTGAGACTCACAGTAGAACCCTGTCTACACCGCACACCAAGTCTAAGACTCATTCGGAGGGTCACAGCAAGCCGCCACCTAAGATAGATGAGTCTAAGAAAGATGATGATAGACACTCCTCAACCCATAACAGTGGTCCACCCAAGAAGATAGTATTTGATGATGCACCACGTACCAAGTCCTGTACGTATAAATATTTTGTGTCATGTAAACCCCGAGATTTTACAGGGGAAAAAGGGGCAGTGGATTGCATGACTTGGCTGGATGAAATGGACACTGTACTGGACATTAGTGGTTGTGTTGAGAGGGATATTGTGAAGTTTGTATCCCAGTCTTTCAAAGGTGAAGCCCTGGCCTGGTGGAGGTCATTAATTCAGGCTACTGGGAAGATTCCGCTGTATAACATGTCATGGAATCAATTCGTCGCTCTCATCAAGGAGAATTACTGCCCTCAGCATGAGGTTGAAAAGATAGAATCTGATTTTCTATCCCTGGTCATGAAGAACCTGGATTGCCAGGCTTATCTTACAAGCTTTAATACCATGTCGAGGTTAGTTCCTTACCTTGTGACACCTGAGCCAAAAAGGATAGCCCGTTTCATTGGGGGTCTGGCCCCAGAAATAAAAGCAAGTGTCAAGGCCTCTCGGCCCGCCACATTCAAATCAGCAGCTGACATATCTCTGTCCTCACGCTGGACACAGTTAGACAGAGATCACTGAGAAATGCGGATGCCGAGAAAAGGAAACGCGAAGATGACAGTTCACGACGATCCGATAAGAAGCACAAGGGAAGCAACGACCACAAGAAGGGGTCGGGATCCAAGAAAAGTGATCAACAGACGGGTGATAAACCCAAATGTAAGGTTTGCAAGAAGCATCATTTTGGGAGGTGCAGACATGAGTCGAAATCCCAGTCCCAGCCGAAAGCGTGTGGGATTTGCAAGTTATTAGACCACAAGGCACTGGATTGTAAGAAAATCAAGGATGCCACGTGCTATAACTGTAATGAAAAGGGGCATCTGAGGACCAACTGCCCAAAGCTTGCAAGGAAGGCTGAGGAGGGAAAGAAGACCAATGCAAGAGTCTTCCGCATGGATGCGAAGGAAGCTGTTCAGGACGACAATGTCATAACAGGTACCTTTCTTATTAATGATGTCTACGCAAGAGTATTATTTGATTCAGGAGCAGATAAATCGTTCGTAGATGATAAGTTTTGTGAATTATTGAAAATGCTTGTTAAGACCTTAAGTGTGAAATATGAAGTGGAATTAGCTGATGGAACCATAGAAACCGCTTCAACCGTGTTAGATGGATGCTTCATATCCATTAGGAACCACTCTTTTCCCTTGTCCCTCCTTCCGTTTAAGTTAGCTGGATTTGATATTGTGATAGGCATGGATTGGTTATCGCATAACCAAGCCCAGATAGTTTGCAATAAGAAGCAAGTGGTGATCAAGACTCCGTCTGGTGAGTCACTTGTTATTCAAGGAGATACCCAATATGGACTGCCAGAGCAAGTGTCTATGCTCAAGGCATCCTAATGTCTGAAGAAGGGTTGTGTCATCTATATGGCACAGGTAACCATTGATGAGGAGAAGCCTAAGATTAAAGATATTCCTGTCATTTCTGACTATCCTGAAGTTTTCCCGGAAGAGCTACCTGGTTTGCCACCAGATAGACAAGTGGAATTCAGGATTGATATCAGTCCCGGAGCTGCACTTGTTATAAGAGCACCTTATAGATTAGCACCAACAGAGATGAAGGAATTGAGGACGCAGCTAGATGAATTGCTAGCCAAAGGTTTTATTAGACCTAGTTCGTCTCCATGGGGAGCACCAATCTTGTTTGTCAAGAAGAAAGATGGTTCGATGCGTTTATGCATCGATTACCATGAGCTTAACAAGGTTACTATCAAGAATAGGTATCCTTTGCCCAGGATCGACGATCTGTTCGATCAGCTTCAAGGAGCGAGCTAATTTTCCAAGATTGATCTAAGGTCAGGCTACCATCAATTGAAGGTCAAGGATGAAGATGTACACAAGGCTGCATTTAGAACTCTCTATGGTCATTGCGAGTTCCTAGTAATGCCTTTTGGGCTCACTAATGCACCTGCCGCATTCATGGATCTCATGAATCGCGTCTGCAAGCCTTATCTAGACAAATTCGTCATTGTTTTCATCGATGACATTCTCATTTATTCAAAGAACCAAGCTGACCACGAGAAGCATCTCCGTTGCATTTTGAAACTGCTTCATCAAGAAAAGCTCTATGCCAAATTTTCTAAGTGTGAGTTCTGGCTTCGTGAAGTCCAATTTCTTGGACATGTGGTTAGTGAGCGTGGTATCCAAGTATATCCCGCTAAGGTTGAAGCTGTCATGAACTGGCAAGAGCCAAAGACGCCTACGGAGATTCGTAGTTTCCTAGGATTTGCTGGATACTACAGACGTTTTATTGAAAACTTCTCAAGGATTGCAGCACCCCTGACTCTTCTCACTCGCAAGAGTAGCAAGTTCGATTGGGGGCCTAAGCAGCAAGAATCCTTTGATATTTTGAAGCAGAAGTTGAGCAATGCTCCTGTACTAAAATTGCCTGATGGAATTGATGAGTTTGTAGTATATTATGATGCGTCACACACCGGGATGGGTTGTGTGTTAATGCAAAATGGAAAGGTCATTGCCTACGCTTCGCGTCAATTGAAGGTGCACGAAAAGAATTACACCACCCATGACTTGGAATTGGGTGCCGTTGTATTTGCACTGAAGCTTTGGAGGCACTATCTGTATGGAACTAAGTGTGTGATATACTCCGATCACAAAAGCCTTCAACACTTGTTCAATCAGAAGGATTTGAAAATGAGGCAGCGACTCTGGATGGAAACTTTGAATGATTATGATTGTGAGATAAGATACCATCCGGGCAAGGCCAATGTAGTCGCAGATGCCTTGAGTAGAAAAGAAAGAGTAAAGCCTATAAGAATCAATGCTAAGAGCATTGAAATCAAGAACAGTTTGAATGAAAGGTTGTTAGCTGCACAAAAGGAAGCTGTGTTGGAAGCTAACTATCCTAATGAAAAGCTGGGAGTAACCGAAGAACAGTTATCCTATAGCAAGGACGGAATTCTGAGATTAAATGGGAGAGCATGGGTTCCTGTTTATGGAGGACTTCGGGACGTCATCCTTCAGGAAGCCCACAGTTCCAAGTATTCCATTCATCCTGGAGCTGATAAGATGTACCAGGATTTAAAGGCAAACTATTGGTGGATAGGCTTAAAGAAGTCTATAGCTGCCTATGTAGCTAAGTGTCTGACGTGTGCTTAAGTCAAGGCTGAGCATCAGAAGCCGTCAGGTTTGCTACAACAACCTGAAATTCCCACTTGGAAATGGGAAATGGTGACGATGGATTTCATCACCAAATTGCCAAAGACAAGGAAAGGAAATGATACTAAATGGGTAATAGTAGATAGACTGACTAAGTCAGCACATTTCCTGCCCATTAAGGAAACTTACAGTTCTGACATGTTAGCCCAACTGTACGTTGATAAGATTGTATCACTGCATGGAGTACTAGTGGCTATTATCTCTGACAGAGATACCAGATACACGTCACACTTTTGGAAAAGTTTCCAACGGTCTTTGGGCACGCGCTTAAACTTCAGTACGGTATACCATCCTTAGACGGATGGGCAAAGTGAGTGTACCATCCAGACTCTGGAAGACATGCTTCGTGCATGTGTGATTGATTTAGGAGGTAGCTGGGATAAGCACCTACCTTTGGTCGAGTTCTCCTATAACAATAGCTACCATACCAGCATTCAGGCTGCGCCTTTTGAAGCACTATATGGTAGGAAGTGCAGGATGCCCATCTGTTGGGCAGAAGTAGGAGACACTCAATTATCAGGTCCTGATATAGTCTTTGAGACAACGGACAAGATTATCCAGATTCGCGACCGCCTAAAAGCTGCCCGGGATAGGCAGAAGAGCTATGCTGATAAAAGGCAAAAACCTCTCAAGTTTGAGGTTGGCGATAAAGTTTTGCTCAAGGGATCACCATGGAAAGGGGTGATGTTTTGGCAAGAAAGGTAAGTTAAGCCTGAGGTATATAGGACCATTCGAGATCATCGAATGTATAGGATCAGTGGCTTATATGTTAAACTTACCTGAAGAGCTCAGTGGTATTCATAATGTGTTCCACATCTGCAATCTGAAGAAATGTCTAGCTGATGAATCGCGAGTCATACCACACACAGATGTGCACATAGACGAAAGCTTGAAATTTGTGGAAAAACCTGTGTCGATTGAGGATCGACAGGTAAAGAGGCATCGAAGGAAGCTTGTGCCTATTGTCAAGGTGAAATGGGATGCCCGTAGAGATCCCGAATATACGTGGGAGTTAGAGTCCACGATGCAAGAAAAATACCCTCAATTGTTTCCGTAAATCTCGAGGTCGAGATTTCTTTTAAGGGGGTGAGGATGTAACACCTCGAAAAATTCATGTCCAATAAAATAAAGACACGTGTCATGTGAGACAAACGTGTCAGGAACCCGGATCAAATAAAGATGTATGGTAGGATTAAAAAGGGCGTCATGTTGTTAAAATACCTCTGAACGACCCAAGGGCGACATGTTATTAAAATACCTCTGAGCGACCCAAGTGATAAATCCCAAGATCCTTAAATCGTTTGATAAGCATCAAGTATATTATCCGGATTGTTCCTAAATAAATAAAATTCCCATTTACATATGAGAAATTGGATTCAATAAAATTGTTACTACAACATTCAGTAAATAAATTCTGGATTAGGGGAATTACACTTGAAATTTAATTCATGTCCAACTATATGAGAATCCAAGAGACATTCTTGAGATTTTCGTCATTTCAAAATTCCCACAAGATCCCGAAAGAGTGTAATGCATGGCTAGACATGCAATGGCTGACTAGGTGGTCCCCTACTGCAGTAAAAGCATGAAAATTCAGAGTCTACGAAGTTGCATGGTCAAGGCTTGAAATTTATAAGAATTTTTGGTTCTGGCCATCGGTTACGGACCGTATGTGTGACATCTGTGCCTCCAAGACCATCGAACAAATACCAAATCAATGAAATATTGTATTTCATACTTGGAATTTGTGTAAATATGTGTATCGTTTGCACATATCAATTCTCGTTCGATTTCAAGCTCTAAATCACTTTCTGGAAAGTTATACGCAAACGGGTGCGTAAATGCAGTCGGTTTAACGTGACAAACACTCCGGGATAGTGAAATAGGCTTAACATACCTTAACTAACCTAAACATAACTTAGAAATAAGTTTTGGAAGGTTTTGGTGTGTCGAAAGCAAGTTTGTTCGATCGTAGGGACTATTTGTGTCAAACTGCAAAACTATACCGATTCGTATGATGTCGAACAGTCCGGAACTTGATCATAAGCTAAACATACCATAAATAACCTAAACATAGCTTAGAAATAAGCTTTGAGGGGTTCGGTGTGCGAAAACATGCTTATTTGATCTTACAGGGACTAAAAGTGTCAAAAAACGACGTAAGTTTGCATTTTCGCGCATATCTTACGTTCTGACCACATCTGGACATTCAACATTTTTGTACACACTAAAATATTTTTATTTTAGTGATCGGCATGCAAAAATTCCATTCGTCGCTTAATTTGGATCGTTTTCGCGTCCGTTTGAGTTTCGTCGTAATTTAACGAACAACACGACCGTACGACCAAACGAGCTGACATCCGAAAGTGTTCCAAGCATATTTTGAGTCCTCTAAACTTTATTGACCTTGTAGAGCCTTGAAAATGGCCTAACGGGGGTCAAAAGGGGCTGAAATGGGCTTAAAACACATGCAGGGACCTGAACTGTAATTTTTGAAACTTTGGCTGATCTGGGAGGGTCAGGCGGCCCGCGTGAGCCCCCTCCGATATCTCAGGCGGGCCGCATCAGGGTGCCAGTTCCAGAAAATCAGTTTTTAGCAAACTGTTGCAACTTCAGGGGCTGTTTATGCATTTTTCTTGGAATGTTGAGCAAGTTTGTGTGTTCACCAAGGCTGCTAATCAGCTTGTAACAAATGGATGGCTAGATTTCATTGCTTAATGGCTAATTAAACCACTTGTAATGATCTTGTTACTTCACCACAACTATAAATAGCCCATCCATTCACTTCATTCCTTGCTCATTCTTCTCATTCTTCTCTTCACATCTGACTTGGGAGCTCTCTCAAGCATTGGAACTTTGTCTTCTTTGTTGAAAAGATAGCAAGGACCCTTAGTGAGCATTCTTTCATTCCTTTTATTGCTTTTTTCCTTATGTAGTGCAGAAAGTCAAACGTTTGGCCAACAGTTTGACTTTCGGTTTTGACCATCAATTGGTCAAGTCAAAGTTTAATTGAACTTTGAAACGTGATTGTAATCACGATAGTTATAATCCTTCGTGATTTAGCCGCTGATTACCACGTTAGCTAGTTATAGTGTCGAGTCAAAGTTTCGGTCAAAATGCGTTTTAGCACGCATTTTGCCTCGGAACTACTTTAGGGTATCAAAACACTTTGTTTTGATACCAAATCAGTAGGTTAGACATGTTTTGACATGTCTAACTCGACACTATTAGTTTAGTGCTTGTTTAGGGTCGTAAGTTAAGCGGTCTAAACAACCGCTTACACTTTCGAACCCGACCCATCTGGTCGATCTTTAGGATCCGACCAAGCATGTTTAGTGACCATAGTTGCATAGGGAATAACCTTCCGAGGTTATACCTTATGGTCACCGAGTTTAAGTAGTTGTATGATAGGCGAATTATATGCCTTAGGTAAATTACCAAAATGCCCTTTTTATGCATAATTGGACTTTAAGCATATGTAACCTAACTTTTGTCACCTAAACTGATTATGCAACTTATTTAAACATGTTTAGGCATATAATACTTGTCATAGGACTAGTTAGATGTCTCGAACGCGCGTTTGCGCGCACGACGCGTTAAAATAGCGTAAGCTACCTTAATGGGTCGCGATGGGTCGAAAGCACTTAGGTTAGGTTCCGATTTAGAATGTGGGCTTTGTTAAACCATATCACGTGAGTTCCTACACTCATTTGGTTTACAAGACCTCATTCTTTCCGATCTTCCGATTTAGGCGTCTGTTGTTTGACTAGCGATCCGATACTAGGTACCACTTGATTCCTTGATTGCCCGAGCATTGATAGTTCACAAAATCAGGGATACCCTACAATCTCAAGTGAGTACATAGTTCCCCTATTTTATTGTTTCAATTGTTTTGGGGTGATTCATATGTACAAAACGAATTTCAAGGTTTAAACGAGGGTTTAAAAAAAAACGATGGTTTATACTAAACTAATAACGATTTCAATAAAGTGAACAAGACTTGTTGGTTGTATTTACATAACAAATGACATTCATTAGCTCTGATCAAGCCGACCAGTATTAGGTTATGGTACCATAGGATCTGACAAATCCCGTTATCAGACTACACCCATTGTTATGTGTGGGGGTTATGTAGATAATGACCGAATCTGTTATTGTTAACTTACCCTATGGTGGTTTGTTAATGCGAGAAACGAGTTAGACGAGTCACAAAGGTTTGAATGTTGTTAGCAAGATGACCAAAAGTAGTTTCACTATTAAAACGAATACGATTTTGGGACGAGTTAAACAATTTGAAACGAGATACACGATTTGAAACAAGATAGACGAATTAAACGATTGGTTTTGGGTAGTGATTAGATAATGGGACGGGTGTAGTATGATAGAATCATGGTAGATACGCCGCTGGTACATCTTATATATAAGTGCTTCTATCATATTACAATGTGTGTCATTATTTAGTTCACTGGGGAAACGATTTTGAAACGATGTTACACAACGAGGTTTTTAAAACGATATAAACCATACGAGTTTTATTAACGAATTTTTACGAGATGTTTACAAGTTGTTATACTAAAACAAATGTTTTTGAGTTACGAGTCATGGCTACGAGATTTTATAAACTATAACCAATTTGATTTGAGTTGGTTAAACTATGTTGCAATACACTTTTCTAAACGAGGTTTGTATTTTGACTCTTGTAGTCTAACGAGGTACTGCAACATATAAACAAGCCATGAATCCGATACTCCCACAAAACCTATGTACTCGCCAGCATTTCTTTGCTGACTTTACTTTTTACATATGTTTCAGGTGGTATTGCTTGATGTTGCTTGCTAGGAAGCTTGTGTCACATAGGACCTGGACGAGGCCTTAGTGATTTAAAAACAGTTATAAACAATATGTAGTTTGTTTATTTTGATTTAAAGACAATGTACATTACATAATAATTCAATAAAACAAAACATTTGGTTACCATGGTTGTGAAACAATAATTCTGTTGCAACACTCCCCGACGTTTCCGCCACGGTTTGTTGTTTTAACGTGGTCGGGGTGTGACAGAAAAGTTGGTATCAGAGCCAATGGTTATAGGGAATTAGGTTATTAGCATTGCTTTGACCTAGACTATAACTTTAGGACCCTAACACAAGTTTACTTGTGTTTAGAATTTTTAAAACAATACCGTCACCTATCCTTAGGTGATAACCACAACGAGAACACAATAACGAATCCGCTTCGGAAATTAATCATCTATCCTTGGATGATTGATTACTAGGTTTTGAACCTTCTGTTATAAGGTTTTGAACCCTTTGCTATATGGTTTTGAACCCCTTTGGTTGGATCCATCTTTGGCTTAGTGCCTTTTGAGTTTTCCAAATCCCGTTAAGGTTTGGGTCTAAATAATGTGAACACGTGCAAACTGGAAGAGTGAATGCCTGTACCCTGAGTTTTCTGTCTAAGGCTAGAGTGTTCGTACAAATCTGCAATATCGGACCAGTCACTCTTACCTGGGAACTCTTGGGGTGAGTGTTCACTTATAGGCAAGCATGTCTTCGGTAATACATTATTATGACCTATTTACCTTGATTTGTCACTGCGTTTCATTTGTTTGTTCGAGGTAACGAACGAATGACTGCCTTCCTTGTGTCTTGACGATGTTTTCAATGCCTCTTTTGTTTTTCCAACTGTCAACCTCACTCGTTTCCCATGTTTCCTTTTTAGACAATGCCTCCTCGACGCGATGCTCGAACCGATGCTCGAACTTTTACTGCTGAGGAAGTCGCAGCCCTTGTCTCTCAGCAAATGGCTGCTGTACTTCCAGGCATTGTGACCCAAATCCACGAGTTATACAATAACAACAATAATAACAACAATAATGCTCAGTGTAATTTCAAGAATTTCAATTCTGCGAAGCCGCTTAAGTTTTCTGGGTCACAAGGAGCAACCGCGCTCCTGCAATGGTTTGAGAGTATCGAGAGCACATTCAGGCATGTGCAGTGTCCGAATGCGCGCAAAGTTGAGTTTGCTTCAAGCGTATTTGAGAAGCGAGCTCTTACATGGTGGAACGGAGTAATGCGTGATAGGGGTGCCGAAGTGGCACTAGCACAGACTTGGGATGAGCTCCGAGCTCTCATGATGAGAGAGTTCTGTCCCCGACACGAGATTCGAGTGTTGGAACGAGAATTTGACGATTTGAAACAACTCAGGGGAGAACACCGTGCTTATACGGATCGATTTGAGGAGCTTAGTTTGTTGTGTCCCACGATGGTTACCCCGTTGGATAAGGCAATCGAGAGGTATATCGATGGTTTACCAGACTCCATTCAAGACATCCTGACTGGCGTTAATCCTACTATCGTTCGTCAAGCGATCGAGTTGTCTGCTACCCTGACTGAATGTCAAGTCAGGAAGGGTAAACTCACCCGCAAGGGTGATAAAAAGAAGTCAACCGATTCGGACAAGGGTAAGGGTAAGAAGCAGGATGAGGCTTCAAAGAAGTCAAGGAAGCGCAAGGCTTCCCAAAACTTTGCTGTCACCAATCAAACTGCTCAGAACCCTCAAAACCCACCAACTCAACCTCCTGCGAAGAAAGCATATGCTGGTACCGCACCTCACTGTACTCGATGTAATGGTCACCATGTTGCCCAACAGGCCTGTAAACAGTGTACTACGTGTGGTAGATTTGGGCATTTGGCCAACATTTGTCGTTTTGGTCAAAATCAAGCCGCCCAGGTCCCAGCACAAGCTCAAGGGAATGCTGCAAGATTCCCACCTGGTTCGTGTTTCAATTGCGGAGAAATGGGTCATTTCCGCAACAATTGCCCGAGATTGGTAAACGCGAATGCGAATGCGAATGTCAATTCGAATGTCAACGCAAACGCGAATGTGAATCCCGCTCGTGGGCGAGTGTTTAACATCAATGAGGCAATCGATGATACGGCAATGAACAATTAGTATTTTCCCTCTGGTTGTTATCTTTTAACATTTAAAGACAATGCGGTTGTTATATAAATAAAATTTGTGGTTTTATTTTAAACTACTGCAATTGTATGAATGTTTGATGCAACTTTGTGATGTCAACACAAAGACAAACTACTCGTGTGATTCTGTCATTCCCATGATCACTTGTGATCTCCCCTAGAACCTTAAGCGCTCATTCCTTTTAAAAACCCACTGTTATTTAAGAAAAGGATTCATCCGTCCGAGCTTTCTCACCTTGGGGAGCTCCTGTCCTCTTTGTGAAAAAGAAAGATGGATCTTTTCGAATGGGTATCTATTATCGTGAACTTGATAAGCTTACCATCAAGAATCGATATTCCCTACCTCGAATCGATGATTTCATTGTCTTTTGTGACGCGCCGAATCTAGGCCTTGATTATGTTCTTATACGTTGAGGTAAAGACATAGCATATACGTCAAGACAATTGAAAGTTCACGAAAAGAACTATACAACTCATGATCTCGAATTGGGAACTGCAGTCTTTGCTCTCAAAACCTGGAGACACTATCTTTATGGCATGAAGTGTATGGTTTTCACAGTCCACAAAAGTCTCCAGCATATTCTCAATCAAAACGAGCTGAACTTGAGTTAAGCTCTTGAACGATTACGATTACGTGATTCGCTACCTTCCTAGTAAGGCGAACATCGTAGCCGATGCACTTAGTCGAAAGGAACAAGTCAAGCTTCACTCTGTTTAAACTCTATTGATATTCAATCACTTGTCCTTCAAGCACAACGATCTTGTGAAAACGAAGGCTTTTTTACATATGAGCTACCGCTTCAATTCAAGCTTAAACTTGAAACAAAAGGAACGATGGGTTGCTCTATTTTAAAGATCCTCGTGGATGATTCCCTGATTGGATTCTTGTACATCCTAATATGTACATTACAACTCAATAAGGACAAACCGAATTCCTATTAAGATCTTCCTATCTTCATAGTTAGACTCTTGGAAATATTTAAAGTGCCAAATGAAATCCACGGATTGGATTCCTGGCGTACTTTAAATACTCGGGTCCAAAGATAACAAATTAAAGGTCGAATTAATCAATTATGCGATTTTGTGATTATGTGTTTATGTGTTCTCCTTTGTGTTTTGTGCGATCCGATTTGTTTTCGAAATCCTTATAGAATCTCCCATATCTTCATATGAGGGATTCATAGTAGGATATTCAAAGGTACTATCTTAAATCCTTAATGGGCTTCTACGTGGTGGTTAAGACCTTTGGATTATATAAGTGCCATTTCATAATTCGAAAAAAGACCCCTCGAGTGGTCTAGTTAAAGATTGATTCAACATCTGGTCAGGAATGACATGTGATATAGCTGGAAAGACTTCTAGGTAGTCTGTTTTAAAAGATCATTTATTGATCTAAAGGACTCAATGATGGTTTAGTCACACTCATCACAGGTTCGTTCATTTGGTTCTTCCCTACACATTATCAAATACACTGTGTGGACTATGCAAGGAATTACGTAATTATGGACGCGTACATAATTATGAAATTCAGTGCACGGAAACCACAGTAAGATTTATCATGTGTAAGAACTGATAGTGGCAACAATAACGGAATGTGAACGATGTAATGGAGGTACGGTGGACGCACCAATGGCACTTCATATACTTGTATATAAGTGTCCCTCTTACATTGCAAGCATAATGTTATTAAAGTTACTAGAAGTTCATAACCCAACCAGTATTGTCTTATCTTTTCGACTTCATGTTTCGAGCTCTCACAAGTTTCCTCTAATTAAATTTCGGGACGAAATTTCCTGAAGTAGGGGAGACTGTGACATCTGTGCCTCCAAGACCATCGAACAAATACCAAATCAATGAAATATTGTATTTCATACTTGGAATTTGTGTAAATATGTGTATCGTTTGCATATATCAATTCTCGTTCGATTTCAAGCTCTAAATCACTTTCTGGAAAGTTATACGCAAACGGGTGCGTAAATGCAGTCGGTTTAACGCGACAAACACTCCGAGATAGTGAAATAGGCTTAACATAACTTAACTAACCTAAACATAGCTTAGAAATAAGTTTTGGAAGGTTTTGGTGTGTCGAAAGCAAGTTTGTTCGATCGTAGGGACTATTTGTGTCAAACTGCAAAACTATACCGATTCGTATGATGTCGAACAGTCCGGAACTTGATCATAAGCTAAACATACCATAAATAACCTAAACATAGCTTAGAAATAAGCTTTGAGGGGTTCGGTGTGCGAAAACATGCTTATTTGATCTTACAGGGACTAAAAGTGTCAAAAACGACGCAAGTTTGCATTTTCGCGCATATCTTACGTTCTGACCACATCTGGACATCCAAAATTTTTGTACACACTAAAATATTTTTATTTTAGTGATCGGCATGCAAAAATTCCATTCGTCGCTTAATTTGGATCGTTTTCGCGTCCGTTTGAGTTTCGTCGTAATTTAACGAACAACACGACCGTACGACCAAACGAGCCGACATCCGAAAGTGTTCCAAGCATATTTTGAGTCCTCTAAACTTTATTGACCTTGTAGAGCCTTGAAAATGGCCTAACGGGGGTCAAAAGGGGCTGAAATGGGCTTAAAACACATGCAGGGACATGAACTGTAATTTTTGAAACTTTGGCTGATCTGGGAGGGTCAGGCGGCCCGCGTGAGCCCCCTCCCATATCCCAGGCGGGCCGCATCAGGGTGCCAGTTCCAGAAAATCAGTTTTTAGCAAACTGTTGCAACTTCAGGGGCTGTTTATGCATTTTTCTTGGAATGTTGAGCAAGTTTGTGTGTTCACCAAGGCTCCTAATCAGCTTGTAACAAATGGATGGCTAGATTTCATTGCTTAATGGCTAATTAAACCACTTGTAATTATCTTGTTACTTCACCACAACTATAAATAGCCCATCCATTCACTTCATTCCTTGCTCATTCTTCTCATTCTTCTCTTCACATCTGACTTGGGAGCTCTCTCAAGCATTGGAACTTTGTCTTCTTTGTTGAAAAGATAGCAAGGACCCTTAGTGAGCATTCTTTCATTCCTTTTATTGCTTTTTCCTTATGTAGTGCAGAAAGTCAAACGTTTGGCCAACAGTTTGACTTTCGGTTTTGACCATCAATTGGTCAAGTCAAAGTTTAATTGAACTTTGAAACGTGATTGTAATCACGATAGTTATAATCCTTCGTGATTATAGCCGCTGATTACCACGTTAGCTAGTTATAGTGTCGAGTCAAAGTTTCGGTCAAAATGCGTTTTAGCACGCATTTTGCCTCGGAACTACTTTAGGGTATCAAAACACTTTGTTTTGATACCAAATCAGTAGGTTAGACATCTTTTGACATGTCTAACTCGACACTATTAGTTTAGTGCTTGTTTAGGGTCGTAAGTTAAGCGGTCTAAACAACCGCTTACACTTTCGAACCCGACCCATCTGGTCGATCTTTAGGATCCGACCAAGCATGTTTAGTGACCATAGTTGCATAGGGAATAACCTTCCGAGGTTATACCTTATGGTCACCGAGTTTAAGTAGTTGTATGATAGGCGAATTATATGCCTTAGGTAAATTACCAAAATGCCCTTTTTATGCATAATTGGACTTTAAGCATATGTAACCTAACTTTTGTCACCTAAACTGATTATGCAACTTATTTAAACATGTTTAGGCATATAATACTTGTCATAGGACTAGTTAGACGTCTCGAACGCGCGTTTGCGCGCACGACGCGTTAAAATAGCGTAAGCTACCTTAATGGGTCGCGATGGGTCGAAAGCACTTAGGTTAGGTTCCGATTTAGAATGTGGGCTTTGTTAAACCATATCACGTGAGTTCCTACACTCATTTGGTTTACAAGACCTCATTCTTTCCGATCTTCCGATTTAGGCGTCTGTTGTTTGACTAGCGATCCGATACTAGGTACCACTTGATTCCTTGATTGCCCGAGCATTGATAGTTCACAAAATCAGGGATACCCTACAATCTCAAGTGAGTACATAGTTCCCCTATTTTATTGTTTCAATTGTTTTGGGGTGATTTATATGTACAAAACGAATTTCAAGGTTTAAACAAGGGTTTCAAAAAAAACGATGGTTTATACTAAACTAATAACGATTTCAATAAAGTGAACAAGACTTGTTGGTTGTATTTACATAACAAATGACATTCATTAGCTCTGATCAAGCCGACCAGTATTAGGTTATGGTACCATAGGATCTGACAAATCCCGTTATCAGACTACACCCATTGTTATGTGTGGGGGTTATGTAGATAATGACCGAATCTGTTATTGTTAACTTACCCTATGGTGGTTTGTTAATGCGAGAAACGAGTTAGACGAGTCACAAAGGTTTGAATGTTGTTAGCAAGATGACCAAAAGTAGTTTCACTATTAAAACGAATACGATTTTGGGACGAGTTAAACAATTTGAAACGAGATACACGATTTGAAACAAGACAGACGAATTAAACGATTGGTTTTGGGTAGTGATTAGATAATGGGACGGGTGTAGTATGATAGAATCATGGTAGATACGCCGCTGGTACATCTTATATATAAGTGCTTCTATCATATTACATTGTGTGTCATTATTTAGTTCACTGGGGAAACGATTTTGAAACGATGTTACACAACGAGGTTTTTAAAACGATATAAACCATACGAGTTTTATTAACGAATTTTTACGAGATGTTTACAAGTTGTTATACTAAAACAAATGTTTTTGAGTTACGAGTCATGGCTACGAGATTTTATAAACTATAACCAATTTGATTTGAGTTGGTTAAACTATGTTGCAATACACTTTTCTAAACGAGGTTTGTATTTTGACTCTTGTAGTCTAACGAGGTACTGCAACATCTAAACAAGCCATGAATCCGATACTCCCACAAAACCTATGTACTCGCCAGCATTTCTTTGCTGACTTTACTTTTTACATATGTTTCAGGTGGTATTGCTTGATGTTGCTTGCTAGGAAGCTTGTGTCACATAGGACCTGGACGAGGCCTTAGTGATTTAAAAACAGTTATAAACAATATGTAGTTTGTTTATTTTGATTTAAAGACAATGTACATTACATAATAATTCAATAAAACAAAACATTTGGTTACCATGGTTGTGAAACAATAATTCTGTTGCAACACTCCCCGACGTTTCCGCCACGGTTTGTTGTTTTAACGTGGTCGGGGTGTGACAGTATGGCCTTAAGCTTACGGTCCGCAAGGAGCATATCTGGGCGTATCTGACCAGGGTCGGTTACGGACCGTAACCGTATAATCATACGGTCCGCAAGAGGAGCATACAGACCGCAAGAGCTTTGGCCTACGGTCCGTAAGGCTGTCGCTGGCAGCAGAAAATGGACAGCTGCCTGTTCAGCCAGTTCCACCGCCTTTCATGAGTGGTTTTCGAAATCAAGGACTTGCTAGGCAGTATTTAGCCACATAGGGGCACCTGGGATCATCTCACAACACATGTAGACTTCCTTGGCAAGATCTTGTGACATTTAGTTCACTATATAAGGAGCTTTAGTTGTGACCATTTTAGTTCATTCACTTCAAAAGTTCCAACTTCATCTCTGGAGCTCTTTGGACATCAAGCCAACTTTCTAGTGATCTCTAGCAGTAATTAGGACTCTTGTAAGTGTCCTTAACCTCCTTTAATCTATTTTAGCTTAGTTAATTAGCTAAAAGTCAACCAGTCGTAATTAAGGTTTGACTTCGTGATTAGTTAATAATTACTCAGTCAAATCTCGAATTAAAAATACCTATAAGTAGGTAATTACGTGGGTAATAAACCCTTAAAACGGTATTTCCAGATTCCCACTCTAACCATGTTAATTGTCGAGTCAAAGCTTACCTTAAAAAGTCAACAGAATGTTTACTTTCAAATTAATGAATAATTAGCAATGTAGGATACACGCAACCTGTTTGATCATTAATATAACTTGGTAATTAATGTAAGAACATGTCCCAACATGTTCAACTCGACAATGTTCAGTATTGGCCCGGTTCGGAACCGAAAGTCCCATAGTTTGACTTTTGCGTTAACTATCAGTTCTGACCCGTTTAAGCCAAATTTAGGATTGCCTTAGAGCTTCTTTTGGACCTATTTACATGTTAGTATAACCCTCTGTGATTATACAACTTGGTTCATCAGATATCTTATTCATGTGCATGTTTTCGTTAAATGCTTATATGTTGACCATTATGCCCAAATGACCTTAAAAATATGATTTTTGAAATTATAAAAGGGTAGACACCTTAGCTACTGATTTATAAGCTTGCACTTAAAATTTGAGATCAGTTGGAGGTATAGATTAAGAGTTATGCTCATTAGCGTAATTAGAAGCTTCTTTAGTAAGTAAATGGCGTAATTTGCATATAGCCTATCTAAACCCAAGTTTTTATACAAAACTTTATACCTACTGTTATAAAATAATATTTTTGGATTTCTAAAGATTTTTCTTCAATTTTAGGCTGAGCATAACTTAGTGTTCTAAGCTTTATTCGGCTAATGCCGGTTTTGCCCTTTTGAGCTATAAAATGAGTTTTGTAAATCCTATTGACCCCAAACCTTTTTCTACTGATCTAATATGTTAAATAAAGTATTTTGAGCCTTCTAGAATTTTAAAAATATCAGCTTTTTATACCAAACCCGGAAATGGCTCTAAATCGCCTTTTTAAGCGTTTTAGCACATAAGTATGTACTAGAACTTTTTAAGCATATGGGGTTGAAACCTACTGATGTATTCAGTAAATTTTTACATTTTAACAGTAGGCAAACATTATAAACTCAGAATTCCAGTTTTCACTTTTTAGGCATATGTGAAATTACCAAAACGCCCCTACTGTGCCTAGAATGATTAAGGTTGAAAAATTTCACATATGATTAATACCCTACTGTTATAACTTAATAAAAAGAGTAAATTATTGATTTATTCAGACCTGTAAATCAGAATATTATTTAAACTCTTTTACACCTTTTAAAATGACCAAAATGCCCTTATGAGGCATAGTTTTGGTTTAAAACCATTTGGGGCATAATGGAAGGTATCTTACTGATATCACAACATGTTTAAGGCATATTAACTTAGGAAACTTGTATATGAGTCTTATGGTTACTCGTTACGCACTTTACGCGTTCGGATCGGCTTATGTAACTAGTTTACCCATTTTAGCCGAAACGGGTCACACCATATAATTTCTATCTCAAAATCCAGAATGTGATTAAGTTACCCATATTAAACAAGTATGCAAGCTTGTTGGGTCAAAACCACATTCTAAAACGGTCTTCGCCGTATCGTGCGTTTAAAACCGTAATCATCATTTAAAACTAATCGGTCTAAGCTTAAGCTGAAATAAAAGACCCGTTAGGATTCTAATAGGTTATTAAAAACCTTCACTCTAGATATAGGAGCCCAGTAAAAGCTATCTGTACTTGCTGATTTGATACGGCTGGGATTAAATTTATATTTAGCTCAGGTAAATACTTTTAACTTATTTTCCCTATACGGGCTTGGGGTACGGTATATAATATACCGCTTGGTCGGGTAAATGACCTTAACCGGTCGGTGGTTAAGAGCAGTCAAATGACCCGTTTGAAAATGTTGTTTTGTTTGTTTAACGCCTTTGGGGGTTTAATGACCATGTCCCGGATATCCTTGGCATCATTCAAAGAATGGCCACGACCTTAGCACACGGGTGTAGGCGTACACCCGTAGTGCATTAAAATCAATAAAGTATAACAGTCGGTATGAGAAGAAATCTCACGGCGGAACTATACTATGTGGTGTGTATGTTAATCTTTAACCCGACACAACCCGGAAAACTGAACGCATAACAAACATGTAATTCTTTTACAAGATTATAAGCAAATAATGATCCCAAGTTATAAAAGGTTTTGTGCCGCGGGCATTCAAATCAATTTTAAACCTTTTCAAAATGAGTCAGTTAAATTGTATTTACCAGTGTAAACTGACGTATTTTCCAAAAAGGCTAAGTGCAGGTACTACACGTAATAGGCTGGCCACTCCTTAGCATCAGTTTAAGTCTCGCAAGCTTAGGATGCACGAAGTCTGTTGAATAAAAGTTTCCTCTTTGTTTTGATCCGCCTGTGGATCTATTTCAACTGTTTGTGACACTCGACATTACAATTTAATTTGGTTGAATTAAATCTATCTTTTGCTTCCGCTGTGCATTTATATTTTGTATTGTTTGACTATGACGATATCAACTACGTCACGGAACCCCCACCGGGCCCACCGGTGACACGCGAAAATTTGGGGTGTGACAATTGCTCGATGTGTAAGGCTAGGATTGAATCTCGAATTACGAGGAACGATCCTAACGGCTCTACCAAGTCTATAAATACCCTTCATTCTCTTGTGCAAAACCCACTTGAATTCTGAGATTTTCTCTAAGTTGAAGTGTAAAACACTTCATACCTGAGAAATACTTGGAATATCAATCTTGCGGGGACCTTCTGTAAGTATTCTTTCGTGCTTTTCGTTCGTTTTAGCGTTAAAGTCAAACTGTGTTTGACTTTCTGCATTGACCAGTTTATGGTTAACGCGAAGTTCGTTTAAACTTCATAACGTGAGCGTAATCACGATGGTTATAGTCCCTAGCGACTATACCTACTGATTTCCACGTTATCTAGGCCTAGTGACTAGTCGTAGTTTCAGCCAAAATGCGTTTTCTCGCGTATTTTGTAACCAAACTACTCTAGGGTATTAAAACTGTTTGTTTTAATACCAAACCTGTTTTATAACTTAACTAAACATGTTCTAGCATGTTTAGCTCGTCGCTTTTTTAGAATTGTGCTTGTCTAGGGTCGTAAAGGTAAGCGATCTAAACCATCGCTTATGCTTTCGAACCCGACCCATTTGGTCGATCTTTAGGATCCGACCAAACATATTAGGTGACCATAGTTGTATAGGAAATAACCTTCCGAGGTTATACCTTATGGTCACGCAATTTAAGTAGTTGTATGATAGGTAATGTATGTGCCTTAGGTAAATTACCAAAATACCCTTTTTGCACTAAAATTCATTTTAAGCCTGTGTAACGAAAATTTTGACATCTAATCTGATTTAGCAACAATATTAAACATGTTAAGGCATATCTTGCTTGTCATAGGGCTAGTTAGGCATTTCGAACGCGTTTTACGCGAACGACGCGTTAAAATAGCATAAGCTACCTAAACGGGTCATAACGGGTCAAAAGCACTTAGGATAGATTTTGTTTTAGTATGTAGGCTTTGTCAAACCATATTACATAAGTTCCCACACTTATTTGGTTTACAAACCCTCGTACTACCCGATCCTCCGATAGGTCCGTTCATTAATGTAGATACCTATATTAGGTGCTGTTTGAATCCGTGATCTTCTAGCTTGCTTGGTGGATATCTAAAGTCTATTGAGCAATCTCAAGTGAGTACATAGTCCACTCTTTTACTGTTTTTCAAACATTTTGGGGTGAAACACATGTGCCTACTTGTTACTTTCGTGCTTTCTTGTTTTCACATCATATACTTGCTATGTTCATTAGTACGTTATTAGTACATGTTTTCATTACGTTTTTGCTATGTATGTCCATTGTGTGCATACTTAGTACATCGTTTTACATGACATTTCACGCTATGTATGTCCATTTAGTGCATTCCTAGTGCATTGTTTTACATTACCTTTTCATGCTATGTATGTTCATCATACTTAGTACATTTTCATCACATGCTTACATTTTGGGTATGACATTTGGTTTGTTTAAGTGGGACCATATACACTCATTAACTTTGATCACGCCGCTCGTTAGTAGGTAATGGTACCATAGGAATTGACAACTCCCGTTCCTGACATTCTAGGTATGTTTGGATGGAAGGAATGACCGAATTCGATTAAAACATAACACAGATAGACCTTTAATTTGTTTAAAAGTTTATCACCATAGTCACAAGGCTTGGATGTATGCATTTTCACAATACCGCATAAATGTCTGTATTCAGTATAGCATGCATTTCCACGAAACATAACATTGATTTAAACCACGTTTTACTTCAATACATTGTTTTGTGCATTTTTACCTATGCTTTAGTTGATACATATTTCACTTGCCATACATGACATTTTGTTTACACATTACATGATTGATATTTGACATAGACACTTTGATATTGATATACACATTTCTTGGACAACATTTTGACATAAACATTTTGACATGGCTTTCACAAAGACATTGGACAAATGGTTTTGACATGGGCAATTTACATTGGTGGTTTGTTTGGGTAAGTGATTTAAGTAACGAGACGTGTGTAATGTGATACAAGCATGGTGGATACGCCGCTGGTACTTCCTATATATAAGTGCTTGTATTGTATTACATGTCGTAGCGTTACTTAAATCATTCAATTTGGATTTATACATTTTTACAAATAACATATTTTTCACAAGACATTGTTTTACAAAACAGTTTATTTTATACAACTTATTTTACTTGGTTACTCATTTAACCATACGTTATTCTTTTACTTATACATATCATCTGATTTTATCGCTTTTCAAACGATTTACAAAACAAAACAATTTACAAGGTTCATGACTAACTTTTATTAAACATTTTCTTAAACTTAAGTCATGAATCCTATTTTCACAAAACCTATGTATCTCACAGGCATTTTTATGCTGACGTACCTATTTTCACATGTGTTTCAGGAGCTAATGCATAGGACGTTCGTGACACGCTAGGGTAGACTTGGGCCTTAGTGACAATAAAATGAAGCTAGACTAGATAAAACATGTTATGTACTCTTTGTTTCAGTTGTTTTAAGACAATGTATCTCATTTGTTTGATAAATAAAATATAACTTTGAATGCCATGGTTGTGAAACAATAATTATGTTACAACACTCCCCGACGTTTCCGCCACGATTTGACGTTTTACGTGGTCGGGGTGTGAAACCTTTGTTCATTCAAACAATCACTGTCACACCCCCAAAATACCACCCAGGAAATGTCCCTGATAGGCGTGTGACGTACCAACAATGAGCCACTAATTACATTGAACCCATACAAGTTTCTAAATAAAGTTATCAATCATTAATAAAATACCATCAACAAGTTTAAATGAAAACCAATATGTTCAGCGGAAGCAAATAATAAACCCAAGTTAAACTGTTTAAAATTAAATGTATGTAATCAATAAACCCATCATTCGTGTCCAATCAGCACGACCCATGACCACTCCAGCTACTTCAGACAGCAAGTTCCAAATCCATATAATCTAACGACCTGCGAGCATGCAACAAGTGTATCAGACAACGCTGGTGAGTTCATAGTTTTACGAAAACGTTAGTTACCAAGTGTTAGTTAATCCATTGAATTTAATTCCGAAAGTAATGTTGAAAACAATGTTGATAATACCCCAATACAAGACGGCTTCTGATTATTTTGCCCTTTCTCCAATGCTCCTATCAAAGCATTGGTCATGACTAGGTCATTAGTTCAACACCCGTCCTCCCAGGAACGGGGTGAGGTTGCCAAACCTAAGTAGCGCTACTAACTAATACCATGTTACCTACCCGGTAACCAAACAACACGGAGGGACTTTAAAGGTGATAGGAAGAGTATATTATCCAACATTCCCGTTTTTACCCAAAAGACTTATCCCTCCTTGGGATACCCACTGACTGTCCCAACCACCGGGACGCATGCTCAAGAGAGATGAACTCACCTTAGAGTGCTCGGTTTGATAATGTACTTCTAACGTTAAATAAATGCTAAGTCCGTTACTCGCGACCTAAGGTATAATAAACGTAAGTACATGTCGAGTAGGGTCTTACAATACTCTGAGTATCCAAATAATCCCATTGTTTAGGTGATTAAGTTAACAACTGTTATACAGTAACACACATGTAATATATATATATATATATATATATATATATATATATATATATATATATATATATATATATATAATACTTGGTGATCACGCAATTATATTCCAAATATTTACTAGCATCAAGAAGATTAACAATTTACATCAACCACTTAAACAAGTCCATACGATAGTCAGCCCCACCAGTTAGTCGGCCCAGATAATATCCCAGTCCACTAATACTCATAAAGCTATAACATGACTATAATGCATTCATTAAAACAATTATAAATGGTTATTACATGTATGGTTCCATATATTATAACCAACAATTATTCAAAATGATTAATATATTCAACCAATTTATAACTTTCAAATATGTCATCCACTCAAGATTTAATCACATATATCATGCACAGTTTTGAATGTCCACATAACATTGCATATTTGGTCAAAAGAAACTAACCTACCTAAGCCTTGAAACATCATAGATTGTTCTGTATCATCAGCCCAATATGCTTATATACGGAACTATGTGGACTATGTTCATTAAATTAGTTCTGAGTTCATTACAAAATCGTCAAGCATCATTCAGATTCAACCACATATTTATCTCATTAAATCAGGTATTAGCATACCATGCACAATTCAGGTTAACTAGCCTAACAAATCCTTGACATATTTTCCCAAACATCATACCCAGCCCCCTTAACCCTCGTGTAACCCAAGTGTCATAGGTGGCCTGTTACTTATTCCGCCCAAATATAATGTGCAGCCCTAAATATATAATAAGGTCTTGGCCCAACAATCCTAATGTCCATTATGAATCATTCCTGGTTGTTTAAAGAGTTTAACATATCATCACTTTTAATCAAAGGGATCATCTAATTAACATGTGGTTAACATGCCATCCTAATCCTTTACTTCAACAGATTTGGATCTCAGTAGCCGATTTATTTTTTTTTATAACATACAAGAAGTATTAATTAGTTAACAAAACATATGAATGGAATCATTAATCAATCAATGCGTACATATTCATATAGAAACAGCACTTATCGGATCAATGATCATATCAAGACATCATCACACCATTTAATGCTCATAACATTAATAACTTTGACTTCCCTGACATCTTCACATGGTATGTTCACATGTTCACGAGAAAGATTAATTCACATGGCCACCACTTTCTAATCAAAGTTATCACCCACCTATTTCCAATTCTATTGGACCGTTGACTATATTACATCAAGAGTTATTAGGAATTCTTTATTTGTTGCATGCACAAATCAATAACAAGCACACATAATCTTTCTCACGTTTAAGATCCAACATACAATACACATGAACACAATCATCAATTAAAAATAAACAAGTATCTACTAACCCACAAGATTTGATCGACAGGCTGATGTCTTCGAGGGGGGTGGGGTTCTTCAGTCGTACGCACTTATGAAAAGAGAGTAGGGTTTGTTTTTTTAAGTTTGTGCCAAGCTAATATGATTCGTATACTTATCAAATAAGGAATTGGGATTGGGCAGTTGGTCTTTTGGCCGAAACCTGGGCTTAAACCCATATAATTGCTAACCACATGGCAGTTTGGTTTAAGTGGGCTTAAGTGTGTGGCCTAAATCAAATGTGGGCCGATACGTAATAAGGTGAGGGTTTCTAAAGGTGTGCGGCCCAATATGTGCACAAGCTATGATGATACTCGTGGCCCAGGTTTCTATGCATCCCATAAAACAAGCCCAAACACTTAACGGACCTAACCATACTCTTAATTATAACCAATTAGCTTCACACTCGGTAAATTAAATCAAGGAAACATGTTATAATAAAAGTTTGATACAACCAGAGCGTGGAAGAAAGAAAATTATGAGAGGTTGCAACTACGAGATCAAACGACACAAACCTTGGAAGTTCGGGTTGTCACATCATCCCCAACTTGAAAGAAATTTCGTCCCGAAATTTGATAAGTAATACAGAGGAGTGAAGCGACAGAAACCTTAATTAAACTATATGTAACACTATACAAATAACAGTCAAGCGTTACACACAATCACTAATAATCCAGATAACTGCACTAACAACACGTAAACCAGTTTGTAAAATCAGGATTGGGAAGTCAGTTAGGTGCCACATCATCCCCAACTTGAAAGGGAATTTCGTCCCGAAATTCGCCAATGGTATCAGAAGTTGATTCCACCGCTCGAACAACTGAGGATACTAGAGTTTATTCAGATCACTGCGTTACCATGTGAACTCCGGTCCACGTCTTGAGTTCCAATGAACTCTCTCACGATTGGGATTCGACTATACTAACAAACCTTGACTTTCTCGTCCATGTTTTCGATAGAATCCACGACAACTGTAACTTGTCTGATAAAGGTATCACAAATGTTTCCTCAGGCAAACGTTTCTATGAATTTTGAGACATAATGGCATCGTGAACGTTACCTAGCTCGTCAGGTAATTCGAGTTTGTGAGCCATGTCTCTGATTCGTTCCCGAAGTCTAAACGTCCTAACGTATCGTAAACTAAGCTTGCCATTTTTCCATAGTGTACCGCACCCTCCCAGGGTGAGACTTTCAACATGATATGATCGCCTACAGCGATCTTCCAGTGTTTCCTAAGCTTATCAGCTCTCTTGCCGATCACGCGTTGCCGCCAAACGACTCTCGATACAAATAACTTTCCCATATATGTGTTTCTGATTGCTAATATCCCACCTTGACTTTCACACATGACAAACTTCGTTACTATGCGTGGCTATGCGCCTTTAGGCCCGGTCATCCGTACATGGTCTTCAAGTTTTAATACATCCTATCAAAACTCAGATGAATAGGATATCGAGGCCCGCGTGCTTCGCCTGCACCAGTTACCTAAGGTTGTTGTATAGTGAGGTCCATATTCGTTCCATGAAGTAGCAAGCATCGTCCGACCTGCCAAAGGTTAGTTCCCAATGCCCTGCATGGGTCAGTCTTGAGAACTCTCTTCCTTTAGTTCTTCAGTTTAAGCAAAGCGAGTCCGATCAGGTATGTTAGAGTCGATAGCAAGCTGCAAAGCCCGTGCACGTCCCGGCTTCACGGTCGTATTCATTCAAAAGTTCCATCCAGCGATGGCATCATATGTTTAGCTCTCTCGAAACAAGGGTATACGGGAGGCCCTTGTGATCGGTTAAAGTGGTGCGTTCGGTACCGTCCAAGTAATGCCTCCAATTTAAATCCAAAGAATACGGCTTCCACCGCATGCCGTGACTCGTGCAGTTCTTCCTATAAGTCCACCACGTGGCCATCTCCTCCTTGTGTTGCATCGATGTGTAACTGGGACTCTGATTCGAACCATCATGGTATACTGCCATAGCATCAGTACCCTCGGATGGAAGTGATGCTCAGTGCGTTGCAGGGTTGGGTTTCAAAAGTTGAAAAGACGTTCCCCGGTTTTATTTCCCAAGAACTCACAGCTCCCCGCTTTGCTAAAGAGGTTGAAGTTGCGCCATCTTCGAAAATCCCATGATGAATTTGTGATAGTATCCAGCGAATCCAAAGGGTCGCTGTATCCCAGAAGGAATATGAAATTGCATAAGGTCAATTTGAAATTGCACCTAACGATGTGGAAGTAAACCAGGTAATTCTTCAGAAGACACGTCAGAAAATTCACGAATAACTGGAAGATACTCGATCTTCCTTTCCTAAGGTTGCGAATTGGTGACAAGAGCTAGTATAGCAGGGTAGCCCTTCCGTAGACACCTTTGGGCTTTCACGACTGAGACGATGCCAACAATGGCACCACTACGATGATCTGGAACTGATAAGAATTCCCCACTGGAGAGAGAGATACGCACGATTTTCTCTTTGCAGAGAATTTTCGCTTGATGCATAGGTAACCAAGTCCATGTCAACGACCACGTCAAAACTTACATGGGTATTAAGAAGTAGGTCAATGTCGAACACTTGACCCACGAGATCAAGTTTATAACCAAAAGAACATGAGAAGCTTCTATCGATCTACTACCAGTTAATTCTAATACATGCTTAAGAGGGGTGGGAGTCAGTCCTAACTAACGATTGAACCCCAGAGACACATAACTCAAATCGGCACCAAAGTCGAATAAAATAGAAGCAAAAAGATCATTCAAAGAAGACGTACCGCTCTCAGCATTACCCTTCATTGCGAGCTTCCCCAGCGCCAATAGTAAATACCCTTCCACTTGCCCCGTTCCCACCATGGTTCCCATTGTTGTTATTCCCTGCGTTGTTGTTGTTGCCAGCATTCTGGTTAAGCTGAGGGCAATCCCGCTTAAAATGACCCTCTTCACCACACTGAAAGCACCCCTTCTGATTTCCCCGATTCTGTTGTGGCTGTTGCCTCTCCTGTTGTTGTGGCTGCTGCTGCGGCTGCTTTGGAAGCCAGACCCTACAATCTTTAGCCATATGACCCACCTTGTTGCACCTATGACATACCCGGGTGCACGGTCCGCGATGGTGGAACATACACTTATCACACTTTGGTAGCTTTCCCGCGTAAGAACCCTGATTTGAATTGTTGCTCTGCTTCTGGTTCACAGAAGACGACTGGCTGAAACTACGGTGGATGCTGTTGTCTGCCCTTTTCTGAGATTGGCTGGCACTGGTTGCTTTGTCAGTTTCGTTCCATTTTCGCTTGTGATCACTAGCAGGTGTGGTAGCTGTAGCAGTCGAGGTAGTAGCAGAAACGCGTGGCGGCAAGTTGCCACGTTCGACCTCTTGGTCAGTAATCTTATGTGCCAAACGGACGATACGGGGCAGATTGTCTAGGTTTGCAGCAGTAACGTACCCCTTAACAGCTGGTGCCAAGCCCTTGAGATACAACTCAATTCGCCGAGGTGGGGGTTGAGACATGTTAGGGCACAAAGTTGCTAAATCATTAGACCTCCTAGTGTATGCTTCAATCTCAGATCCCTCCATCTTTAGATTGTAGTACTCGTTCTCCAGTTTCTGAACCTCATCACGAGGACAATACTCCTCTCGCATCAACTCCTTGAAATCATCCCAAGTAGTGGCATTCGCCATCTCAATACCCAACATCTGAACCTGGGCATTCCACCATGTCAGGGCACCATCCTCGAGTGTGCCCGTAGCATACTTCACTCTGTCCCCAGCAGGACAGTTACACATTGCAAATACCGATTCTGCCTTCTCGAACCATCGCAGGAGTCCTACGGCCCCTTCAGTTCCACTGAAGGTATGTGGCTTACAATCCATGAACATCTTGTACGTACAAGCAGGTGGAGCAGGTGGATTGTTTTGATTCGCAGGTTGACCTAAAACGTAAGAACGTACAACGCACAGGTAAGATTCGAGTATACGACACAAGGATAGAAAGTAATTGGCACATATCGTACCAGCCTGGTAAGCCGCTAGGGCTTCAGCTACACGAGTGTTGATCAAGTTGGTTAATTCGGCCTGAGTCATAGCAATGTGGCCGCGTCCATGGCCTCGTCCGCTCATGATTCTATACAAGAAGAGGAAAGATTTAAGATGCAAGTTCGAGTAGGAGTCAAGTATTACTATGACCTCTATAGACTACTGAGTTCTAACATAACACCAATTAACCGAGCGGAACCCTTTTCACACTCGTTAAGCCTCACTGGGACTCGCATGCACCTCACGTTATTATTAGGTGTGCACCCATAATAATAAGGCGATTTGCATGCCTATCTCAGTGACTCTTAACTTGCGCTAAAGGGTTCCCCACATTCAAATAGCAAACGAAAGGTTTTACAGGATCTAGAATCACAATAGTCGAAGGGTAGTGTCACACTAACAGTTCACATAACAGGGGTTGGTAACATAAGGGCTCATACTGTTGTGCCAAGTGTGCATTCGCGTGTAATGTCATACATAAGTGTACACTAGATATACTATGCAATAGTAAATGAGAAACGAACCTTGCAGTCTGGAGCTGAGTGTCATGGTCGATTTCGGTACTGTTCGGTTATAGTCTGGTTTTATAAACGTTTTAAAACCAAGTTCACTATAACCAGTGGCTCTGATACCAAACTGTCACACCCCCAAAATACCACCCAGGAAATGTCCCTGATAGGCGTGTGACGTACCAACAATGAGCCACTAATTACATTGAACCCATACAAGTTTCTAAATAAAGTTATCAATCATTAATAAAATACCATCAACAAGTTTAAATGAAAACCAATATGTTCAGCGGAAGCAAATAATAAACCCAAGTTAAACTGTTTAAAATTAAATGTATGTAATCAATAAACCCATCATTCGTGTCCAATCAGCACGACCCATGACCACTCCAGCTACTTCAGACAGCAAGTTCCAAATCCATATAATCTAACGACCTGCGAGCATGCAACAAGTGTATCAGACAACGCTGGTGAGTTCATAGTTTTACGAAAACGTTAGTTACCAAGTGTTAGTTAATCCATTGAATTTAATTCCGAAAGTAATGTTGAAAACAATGTTGATAATACCCCAATACAAGACGGCTTCTGATTATTTTGCCCTTTCTCCAATGCTCCTATCAAAGCATTGGTCATGACTAGGTCATTAGTTCAACACCCGTCCTCCCAGGAACGGGGTGAGGTTGCCAAACCTAAGTAGCGCTACTAACTAATACTATGTTACCTACCCGGTAACCAAACAACACGGAGGGACTTTAAAGGTGATAGGAAGAGTATATTATCCAACATTCCCGTTTTTACCCAAAAGACTTATCCCTCCTTGGGATACCCACTGACTGTCCCAACCACCGGGACGCATGCTCAAGAGAGATGAACTCACCTTAGAGTGCTCGGTTTGATAATGTACTTCTAACGTTAAATAAATGCTAAGTCCGTTACTCGCGACCTAAGGTATAATAAACGTAAGTACATGTCGAGTAGGGTCTTACAATACTCTGAGTATCCAAATAATCCCATTGTTTAGGTGATTAAGTTAACAACTGTTATACAGTAACACACATGTAATATATATTTATATATATATAATACTCGGTGATCACGCAATTATATTCCAAATATTTACTAGCATCAAGAAGATTAACAATTTACATCAACCACTTAAACAAGTCCATACGATAGTCAGCCCCACCAGTTAGTCGGCCCAGATAATATCCCAGTCCACTAATACTCATAAAGCTATAACATGACTATAATGCATTCATTAAAACAATTATAAATGGTTATCACATGTATGGTTCCATATATTATAACCAACAATTATTCAAAATGATTAATATATTCAACCAATTTATAACTTTCAAATATGTCATCCACTCAAGATTTAATCACATATATCATGCACAGTTTTGAATGTCCACATAACATTGCATATTTGGTCAAAAGAAACTAACCTACCTAAGCCTTGAAACATCATAGATTGTTCTGTATCATCAGCCCAATATGCTTATATACGGAACTATGTGGACTATGTTCATTAAATTAGTTCTGAGTTCATTACAAAATCGTCAAGCATCATTCAGATTCAACCACATATTTATCTCATTAAATCAGGTATTAGCATACCATGCACAATTCAGGTTAACTAGCCTAACAAATCCTTGACATATTTTCCCAAACATCATACCCAGCCCCCTTAACCCTCGTGTAACCCAAGTGTCATAGGTGGCCTGTTACTTATTCGGCCCAAATATAATGTGCAGCCCTAAATATATAATAAGGTCTTGGCCCAACGATCCTAATGTCCATTACGAATCATTCCTGGTTGTTTAAAGAGTTTAACATATCATCACTTTATAATCAAAGGGATCATCTAATTAACATGTGGTTAACATGCCATCCTAATCCTTTACTTCAACAGATTTGGATCTCAGTAGCCGATTTTTTTTTATAACATACAAGAAGTATTAATTAGTTAACAAAACATATGAATGGAATCATTAATCAATCAATGCGTACATATTCATATAGAAACAGCACTTATCGGATCAATGATCATATCAAGACATCATCACACCATTTAATGCTCATAACATTAATAACTTTGACTTCCCTGACATCTTCACATGGTATGTTCACATGTTCACGAGAAAGATTAATTCACATGGCCACCACTTTCTAATCAAAGTTATCACCCACCTATTTCCAATTCTATTGGACCGTTGACTATATTACATCAAGAGTTATTAGGAATTCTTTATTTGTTGCATGCACAAATCAATAACAAGCACACATAATCTTTCTCACGTTTAAGATCCAACATACAATACACATGAACACAATCATCAATTAAAAATAAACAAGTATCTACTAACCCACAAGATTTGATCGACAGGCTGATGTCTTCGAGGGGGGTGGGGTTCTTCAGTCGTACGCACTTATGAAAAGAGAGTAGGGTTTGTTTTTTAAGTTTGTGCCAAGCTAATATGATTCGTATACTTATCAAATAAGGAATTGGGATTGGGCAGTTGGTCTTTTGGCCGAAACCTGGGCTTAAACCCATATAATTGCTAACCACATGGCAGTTTGGTTTAAGTGGGCTTAAGTGTGTGGCCTAAATCAAATGTGGGCCGATACGTAATAAGGTGAGGGTTTCTAAAGGTGTGCGGCCCAATATGTGCACAAGCTATGATGATACTCGTGGCCCAGGTTTCTATGCATCCCATAAAACAAGCCCAAACACTTAACGGACCTAACCATACTCTTAATTATAACCAATTAACTTCACACTCGGTAAATTAAATCAAGGAAACATGTTATAATAAATGTTTGATACAACCAGAGCGTGGAAGAAAGAAAATTATGAGAAGTTGCAACTACGAGATCAAACGACACAAACCTTGGAAGTTCGGGTTGTCACAATCACATTACAAGATACTTTCCAATCAAAATTCAAAACACAAAAACTAACCACATATACAAACATTCAGCCATACATAGACACACATATCTTCACATTTTTATTTTATTTTATAATAATCATTTGTTAGTTTGATTTCAAGAATTATGAGAATCCAAGTATTTGAGAATCATGCTCCTTATCATCATCATCATCATCATCATCATAAATCGAGTTTTAAAAGAAGTAAAATGTTATTCCTTTCAAAAATCAAAGTGGGTTTTATGATGAGAATCTTAATGAAAAACAAGCTTGTTCCTCCTTGAAATCAACTTTAAATCTTCAAAACGACCCGAAACTAGCTTGAAATGGCCATGATCTTTATGAAATAAGTTTGAAAAATGAAAAGTGGGTGTGTTCTTGAGAGTTTCGGCCGAGTGTATCAAGGAAGAAGAAAGGAAAAGTTTTTGAAAAGGTTTTTCTTGGAATAGGTTATGTAATGTGTGTAAGAATGGGTTTTAATCATTATGTTTCAACACTTAGCATATGTGAAGGTGTTGCTGGGCTCCTAAGCTGCCACCTTCCACCATCTCTCACACATTCTCTCTCTTATATAACATATATACACATACACATACACATGCAATATACAGATATTTAACTTGTTACCGGGTATTTTATTTTGCGTTTTATCTGTGTTTTAAGGCGTTTAAAATTGTTCTATAAAAATAAACTCACTATAATATTGCTAAACAATATTTCGTTCACCTAAATTGGTTGCGACGCCTGCGTTTCGCAATATACGCACTATATTGTGCAGTACGCGCTTAAATCCGTAAAACAAGAATTTTAAGCCTTTTAACTAATTTTTCTTCACGAATGTGATTAAAAATAGGGTTTTAATCATAACGGAATATTTTTAGGATTTTAACGTTATCCGGACAGTCACCGACGTTCGTTTAGCATTTCGTTCGTTACGCGATAAGCGTTTAACTTATTGTTGCCAACATAATTTTTAGCAAAGTTTGAGTTTATCAAAATTTCAAATACCTCAAATTAATATCATATTTAATAATTTAGTGCCTATATATAATCACAACACGTGTCACACTAGTACAGTACAAGCTCAGAATAGCCGGGTGTCACAATATATACGTTATATGTTTCAATCTAAATACCCCAAAGATTGAGGTTTTGGATAACAACAAACAACAACACCCGAAATTGGATAAACACACCGAGGTCCAGCATAAATTGGTAATATTTTTATTAATTGCGTTTTTTATATACACTATTTTTGAAGTTACGTACTTAATTGTTAGTAATCACGTACTGTTTTAGACAGAAGCGTTGGGCAACTACCTGCACGTATAATGTCACACCCCGATATTTCCACGTATTACTGATGGGCCCGGTGGGGAGTATCGTGACGTAGTTGATATTATCATAGTCAAATAATCACAGTTCAATGCACAGCGGAAGTCAAAAGTAAATATATTACAAACTGATTCAAAAGTAACATCAATGTTACAAACATATTGTAAGGTGGATCCACGGGCGGATCTTAAAACAGAAAGATAAACACTGTTCAACATACTTTAGGCATCTAGAACTTGCAATATTCCCTATTAACGCCCTGAACTCCCAGCCAATTTACGTACAGTACCTGTCACTTAACCTTTTTCGAAAATACGTCAGTTTACACTGGTAAATACTCTTAACTTATTTTCCCTATATGGGCTTGGGATACGGTATTATAAAAATACCGCTTGGTCGGGTGTAGAAACCTTTTAATCGGAGATGATTAAATTGCATAATCCCGTTTTAATCAGTATTGCTTGATAACAAATAACATTAGGGGTTAATGACCGTGTCCTGGATATCCTTGGCTCATTTAAAAAGTGAATGGCCACAACTTAAGCACAAGGTGTAGGCATAACACCTCCTGTTGCGTATGTAAAAGATATACTCACTCGTAAGGGTAACTTCTTGTGAGATTATATTTGTGGTGTGTCGATTAGTCTTCATCGGTTTGTATAATCACCGGCCCTAAATATTGGACAAACATGTAAATCTGATACAAGTTGTCACACCCCGATATTTCCACGTATTACCAGTGGGCCCGGTGGGGAGTATCGTGACGTAGTTGATATCATCATAGTCAAATAATCACAGTTCAATGCACAGCGGAAGTCAAAAGTAAATATATTACAAACTGATTCAAAAGTAACATCAATGTTACAAACAGATTGTAAGGTGGATCCACAGGCGGATCTTAAAACAGAAAGATAAACATTGTTCAACAGACTTTAAGCATCTAGAACTTGCAAGATTCCCTATTAACGCCCTGAGCTCCCAGCCAATTTACGTACAGTACCTGTCACTTAACCTTTTTGGAAAACACGTCAGTTTACACTAGTAAATACAATTAACTCACTCATTTTGAAAATGTTGAAGACAATTGATTTGAATGCACAAGGCACAAAAATTCTTTTATAACTTGGGACTATTGTATTAATAACAATCTTGTATCAGATTTACATGTGTTGGTGCACTTGTGTCTGTACTTTGTCTGTATTTTTTAATGTTATAAAACGATGTCTTTTGTCTGTCGTGTTTACGTCTTTTGTTGTGTTGTATATGTGTTTGAATGTAAGTTTGACCAAGTCAACCATCCTCCTGGTTTGACTTGGCCAAACAGTCAACACTAAGTTTGTAAGTTGTTTGCTTCGAAGGATGTCATCAAAGGATGGTTTGTATCCTTCGATGACCTCGAAAGACAACCTTCGATGGATACAAATGGACCTCGAAGGATATATCATCCTTCGAGGTATGTGTGGATCCTTCGGTGAGTTTCTGGTCGATAGATGATCCTTCGACCAGACTTACTTATCCTTCGAGCATTCAATCTGTTATGGGTATATATACCCATGTATGGGTTCAGTTCACAGTAGTCCTTTGATAGTGTATGTGAGTGAACCAAGTCTTGTAGAGAGCATTTTCAGTTTGGTCAAGGGCTGTAACCATGTCCACTGAAATATAAGAGAAAACTTTGATATCTTGCGTGTCTACTCTTTCTCTTTGTTGCTTGTGCTTTCATATAAACTATCGGTTTGCATTCTAGCTTGGATTCCGCACTTGCTAGAGTGTTAAACATAACAAGGATAAGGTTTAACCTCAACCTCCGAGGGACCTACAAGTGGTATCAGAGCCGTGGCTCTTTTCCTTGTTAAAAACCGAGTTTATACAAGATCTTGGTGTGTTTGGACAAAACTCACTTGGTTTAGCACCCGTTTTTAGTGTTTTTCTTGGATTTCTTGACATAAAAACGTGTTCTAAACTAACCGGGTGTGTTAAAGGAAGGTTTGGGTAACTTAAAATCTTGTTTTAAAAGGTTTGGTAATTTTCGGCCAAAATTCCGGCTAACTCCGGTGACCGGTTTCTGGATAAGAACCTTCTATTTTAGGCAATTTTTTATTAGTCAAATCTGAGTTGGTGAAAAGGTAAGGTCTGAACATACCTTCTGCCGAAAGTTGTCCACCAACCAATCACCTTTTTCACCAACCTGTCACCTTTTGTCAACTGTGTCAGATCTGTTCGAAAGATATCCTTCGAAGTCGAAAGACTATCTTTCGATCAAAGGAGGTTCGACAAATAACCATCCTTCGAACATCCTTCGAAGTCTGTGAACTATCTTTCGAGCCAAGGAATCTTTTCGAAGGATATATTGTTCGAGCTACTGTTACCATTCGAAAGATAAGGATCCTTCGTCTTGGAGAATCTTTCGAAATTATTGTTCGAAATTCAACAGTGATCTTTCGAACACTGTTGATCCTTCGAACAAGTGTTATCTTTCGATCCTTATCTGTTTAAGTTTAACAGTTGTGTTTTTCAGGTCTTTCGATCCAGGATCTTTCGGCTGTTTGTTTCACTTCAACATATTAACATAGTTTGTGAACATTAATTTTCAAAAAGAAAAAAACTTGTTTTTCCAAATTTTAAATTAATTTTCACTTAATATATTAATTTTTATAAAATGGGAACAAACGGTCAGTGGGATCCATCTGCGTGGACTACAACAACTTTGACTCCACAATCATCAGCTACGCAATCATCAGCCACGCAATCTGCGTCAGAGTTCAACAAAACTGCATGGATGCAGGCTATTGCCCCACCTCAAGCTGCAATGATAACTGCAAATCAATGGGCATTGGTCACAAATCAAAGCAGCAGCATTCAAGCCATGATGCAGAACGACAGTGAAACTGGTACAAGCACAAAACCGCCAAAGCTAAATCACATCAATGATTGGGGATGGTGGAAAGAAAGGCTGAGAACTTATGTTCAGGGGCAAGGTCAAGATCTATGGATGTGTTTCTTCACCCCATTTGAAAATGAGTTGGAAGTTGCAGGATCTAATCCAGAAACTTACAGCACTATGTCTGATGATGATAAGAAGAAATTTGAGTTAGAAAAGAAAGCATTCATGATTCTCACACAAGCTCTTCACAGAGACATTTACCACCAGTTTGTTTACTGCACGACTACTAAAAGCTTGTGGGATATGCTCACGTTACGATGTGAAGGAAATGCTCAATCTAGAAAGATCAAGCAAGAATTACTGAAGAAAGAGTTTGAAGGTTTCACGTGTATGGAGAATGAGGGTTTGGCAGAGTTATCTACAAGGTTCCATCACTTGTTGAGTGAGATGTTTGCCTTCAGAGTCACTGCCACTCCACAAGAAATGGTGAAGAGATTCGCTGATAGCTTACCAGCAAAATGGAGCGGTTATCTTGAAATTCTCAAGGAAAATGGTGTTCTGGACACAATCACCGTTTATGAGTTAATTCAAAAATTGGAGAACAAAGATGTAGAAGAAAAGCTAAAGGCAAAAAGAACAATAACTCCTCAGAATCCAGAGATGTACTATGGGATTGCAGGTGGTATTAGTGGAGAAAAACCAGCCTCTCAACATGCGAAGCTTCAAACAGCTTTCATCTCAAACACCGGACCTTCCACAACAAATCAGTTTGATCCTTCAGCATACACGATGATGTATTCAAGACCAGATTCTTCTTCTCAACAACAACAGACAGCTCAGCAATTCACACCACCGCCTTTCTTAGACCCAAGCAGAGCTCAGCAGCAACAACCGCAACAGCAAGGGTTTTATGGAAACTCTTCAAATTTTCAAGCCACTTCCAATCCGAACACAGTCAGATTAGACACTTCCAACTTTTCCAAAGTCACTGTTGAAATAGCCAAGGAGCATATGGAGATGTTGAATACCTTGGTTAGTGCTTATTGTGGATTAGTTGCAGGTCAGATTGGAAATATCAATCTAACCAATGAAGATTATCAGCAAGTGGATAAAGAAGAGTTTGAGATGATGGATATCAAATGGGCTCTTGCTAGTGCAATTCGAAGAGCAAAGGAGTTTATGGAAAGGACGGGGAGAACCAACTTGGAAAGCAACAACAACACCAAGTATGGTTTTGATAAGAATGCTGTCACTTGCTTCAATTGTGGTGAAAAAGGTCATTTCAAGCGGGAGTGTCAGAAGCCATCTAAGCAAGGTAATCAGAATCCCTTCAGGAATCAAAGACCGCCACAACAGCAACAGAACAACAATTCTGACAGATCAATAGTTCCCGTTGGAGGAAATACATCTGGATCCACAAACACTAATCCCCACAGAGGATTAGTTGTTCAAGCTGATGAAATATGCAACTGGAATCTTCAGCTTGGAGAAGGAGGAAATGGTGGAACAGCATGTTATGCTAAAGTGGTCGAGAAGGTAGTGGAACCCGTGTCTGCTGGTGAATCTTCAGAAGATGAAGATAGTTCGGGTTATAGTGGGAGCATGGATGGGGAATCACTGGATGCTAGTGATTTATCAAGTGATGCTTTAGATTTGGAGGTTGATGAGCTTTTGGCTGAAGCTGAAGCATTATGCAAAAGGAAATCTATTCTTTGCCAGAAGTCTGCTGGAACTTCCGAGAAGCTTGCTCAGTTTTTCTCTAAAGATGGATCTTTTTCTTTTCATACAGCCTTTATGGCTCACGTAGAAGGTCAAACTTCTCAGGTATGTGATACTAATTCTGACTCTATTTCTGCTTCTATTGAATGTGCAAAGTGTTTAGAATATGCAGAAAAGGAAATTCAGTTTGAAATCACACACAAACACAATCAAGAATTGATTGTAGATCTTTCTAAAGCAACCGAAGCTAACTTGTTTTTAACCAGAAATGAAAAGGAGTTTAAAGCAACAATTGCGTCATTAAAACATGATGTTTCTGAATTACAAAAGGTTGTTTTGAGAAAACAACATGCTAACAATAATCTAATTGACACAATTGAAAAGCAAATGGTAGAGTTAGCAACAGCTCGATGTGAATGTGAGACAATTAAGCAGAAATTGGAAAGCTATTCCAATTCCCGCTATGTTTTGGATCACATTATTGATGTTCAAAAGAAAAAGGGGGATGCAAAATGTATTGGTTACAAATCATGTCCTCCCCCGATGAATCACAATTACTCCAAGTTGCCTGATGACGAGGATATGCCCCGTTTTGAACCTACTGTGCCACTCGGTCTAGATGACTTTGCAGCAGGCCTCGGGTTCACAACTGGTACATCATCATCGGGTTAATCAGAATCTGAGAATTTGACAGATTCATCGTGTGTTAAGGAACAGAGTCCTCCCATTATTGAGGATGTTGATTCTTCGGACGATGAATCTGAAGAAATTGTGAAACAACAGTCTAACTCGGTTACAACAGATATTCCTATCGAGAATCACATTCTGTGTGATCCACCAGTGAAACCGAGTGAGACTGAAATGTCAAAAGCAATGGAATCCCTTGTAGTTAGCTCTGAAGGGAATAACTTGTTGTATACGCTCAAAGGAGATAGCAAAATCTACTCTAACAAAGATTTTCCAATTAAAAATGTAAATCAAGATTTAATTGAGCAAATTTTTGAAGGATGCACTGATAAGTTTTTGGGGAACAAAAGTGGAAAAGTTACAGTCACTCAATGTGATCCAATTCCGTGTGAACAAATTAGAAAACAATACGGAAACCAAAAACTACCAATTGAGCGAAAACAACAAGTCAACTCCGGAAAGGGTAAGGTACAGGGAAAGAAGGCTCAAAACAAGAATGTTCAAGCACCTAAAGTTCAGCAGCCTAAGACTGAACAACCAAAGGTTCAACAACCTAAAGCTGAACAGTCTAAGGCTACTCAACCTAAGGCTGCACAACCTAAAATTCAACAATCAAGGGTTGAGCAACCTAAGGTTCAACAACAAAAGGTGCAAAACAAAAGAGCTCCTGTTAAGAAACAAGAACTAAAAATGAACTTTGTTGGATCCACTGGTTCAGACAAACTTGAAACATTTCAGGATAAATCTAACGTTGATTTTGTAAAACAAGTTAGAATTTTAAAACGAAATGATCAAAATAATTACACCCAACACACCAACGGATGTGATTTAGGTCCTAGTACGTCTAGATCACAAAGTTCATTGTCTGGTTCTCCGTCTGGTCATCAACATGTTTCTCCGAGGTTTGTAGAGCGGAGAACGTGTTTTGAATGTGGCACAGTTGGGCATATTATAAGATATTGCCCATACCTGCAAAAGCTGAAGTCAAAAACGAGTGCTCCCCAAGAAATCAATTACCAAAAACGACCAGTTTCCCCGAAACAGGACCCACGTGTCTTGAAAGAAAGGGAAAAGAAGCTAAAGCAAAAGAATCAAAAGGTAATTGAAAAGGCCTTAAAATCAGAGGTCAAAGAAGAAAAACCTGTACAAGCAAAACCTGAAACTGTAAAACCAGTAAATGCTAAAACAATAAATTCAAATACTGGTAAACGACAAACAGCTTGGAAGCAAAATCAGGTAATTCAATCACGGGGAGCACCACAAGTTCTTTTTCCTAATCATCAAGTGATTGAGATCACCTTCCTTGATGATCAAGGACGACCCAAGTCCACAAAGGCTTGGGTCCCCCTCTCAAACTGATAAGTTAGTTGCATGTGCAGGCGGCTCCAGGAGGAACTATTAATAGTCTTTGGATTGTTGATAGTGGGGCTTCCAGGCACATGACGGGCGACTATCGTCTTCTTTTCGATGTGCGAAGTATAAGAGGAGGATATGTTGCGTTTGCTGGAGACAAAGGAGGGTATATCACCGGCGAGGGAATGATCTCAAATGGAATTGTGAGTTTCGACAAAATCAATTATGTGCAACAGTTGGATCACAATCTCCTGAGTGTTTCTCAGATCTGCGACAAGAAGTTCACCGTGCATTTTGATGATGCCGGTTGTTATGTGCTGAAGCCAGGATTCAAGATTCCCGCAGAATGGATTCTCTTATCAGCACCAAGAGTTAATGATTTGTATGTCCTTGATATGAGCCAGGCAATAACTCAGTCCAAACAAGTTACTTGCTTTATTTCAAAAGCCACTGAAAAGGAGACGATCTCTTGGCACAGACGGATGGGTCATATTCACCTCAGAAAAATGAATCACCTTGTCAAAAACAATTTGGTGAGAGGTGTCAATGTGAAGAATTTTCAACTTCAAGATGTCTGTGTGCCGTGTCAGAAAGGGAAGCAAATCAAGAAATCACATCCATTGAAAAAGGTTAACACTGTAAACATGCCACTCGAACGTCTGCATATGGACCTTTTCGGCCCAGTCAAACACAAGAGTGTGCACGGGGAGGTTTTCTGCTTGGTAGTTACTGATGACTATTCAAGATTTTCATGGGTTGACTTCATGGTTCACAAGAGTGAGACTCCAGAAATTCTAAAGAATTTGATCACCTTGTTGGAAAATCTTTATAATCTAAAGGTGAGGCGAATTCGAAGCGACAACGGAACCGAGTTCAAAAACAGGGTTATGGATGAATTTTGCACTGCAAAAGGAATCCTTCATGAATACAGCTCTCGGTACACACCACAACAAAATGGAGTCGCTGAAAGAAAGAACAGAACCTTAATTGAGACTGCAAGAACCATGTTGGTTGAGTCTCAGCTTCCAGTTCGATTCTGGACTGAAGCTGTTGCCTCGGCTTGCTACACGTTAAACAGGGTTCTCACAGTGAAAAGACATGGCAAAACGTGCTTCGAACTCCTACACAAGAAGACTCCTGACTTGGAATATCTAGAACCTTTTGGTGCACCATGTACCATGATTGAGCCTGACGGGAAGTTTGGTGCCAAAGCTATCGAAGGTTATTTCCTTGGGTATGCTACTCCTAATCTGCGAGTATGGAACCTGACAACCAAGAGGATTGAAGAATGGGGTGAAGTAAGAGTTCAAAGATATTCTAATCCACCGAAGCCTTCTGGAGATCCATGGATGTTCGATTATGATGGTCTTTTCGACTCATTTAATCTGCCGACATTTGATGATGACAATGCAATTGCTCAAATGTTGTCTGAAAGCGAGAATGCGACTGGCTCTCAGTTAGCTCGCCCAATCATTGTTGACTCACAAGCATCTTCTTCTGTCAACAATCTCGCTTCAAATGAGGTGTTTAATGATGCTGTCGATTACAATTTGTCATCGGAAGATGAGGAGTATGTTGATGCAAATGATGGTGAAGCACCGCGTCCGGTTCAAGGTACTTCAGAAGCAACGGATCCAGTGTCTGCGCTAATTATCCTAGAAGAAAATGCATCATCTTCTACAACTCAACAGCTTCAGAATGATATCGGGAATTTAAATATCAATAACTTGAGGTCAAATGTTGAAATTCCTCCAGTTTCTGAAATCCGAATTCATAACATTCATCCTCAGCAGAATATTATAGGTGATGTTCTCAGTGGTGTAAGGACAAGGAATCAAATCAGAAATAACGAAAATGCTGGCTTGTATGCTGAGATACGAGAATCGGGACAACAAAATGATTGGTCTTTCGCCTGCTATGTTAGCCAAGAAGAGCCTAGATCTTGGAAGGAAGCATTGAAAGATGATTCCTGGGTGGAAGCCATGCAAGAAGAACTTCAGCAGTTCGAGAAGTTGGGCGTATGGAAATTGGTTGATAGGCCCGGCAACTACAAGAAGATCGGAACTCGTTGGGTGTTTAAGTGCAAGAAGGACGACCGTGGGATTGTTGTCCGAAACAAAGCAAGGTTAGTTGTTCAAGGCTTCAGTCAGATCGAAGGTATTGACTACAATGAAGTGTATGCACCTGTTGCATGTCTGGAGGCTATTAGAATCTTTCTAGCCTACGCATCCTTCAAGAAATTCAAGGTGTACCAGATGGATGTTAAAAGTGCTTTTCTTCACGGAGTAGTCGAAGAGGAAGTATATGTCGAACAACCACCGGGGTTTGAAGATCCATTACATCCTGACAGAGTTTTACTGCTTAACAAGGCGTTATATGGTCTTCATCAAGCGCCTCGAGCCTGGTATGAGACACTGTCTACCTACCTGCTGAGCAATGGGTTTAGACGGGGTTTGATAGATTGTACCCTCTTCATCAAAGAAAAAGGTGAAGATCTTCTGTTGGTACAAGTGTATGTCGATGACATTATCTTTGGTTCTACCGACGATAAGTTGTGCAAGGAATTTGAGAAGGTGATGCAAGATCGATTCGAGATGAGTGCGATGGGTGAAATGACGTTCTTCTTGGGTTTGCAAGTTAATCAGTCCAAATCTGGAATTTTTATCCATCAAACCAAGTACGTCGGAGACATCTTGAGCCGGTTCCAGATGTCCGATTCGAAGCCCATTTCTACTCCTCTTCCGCAGAATCACGGGATTACTCCGGATGAAAAAGGGGAAGCTGTAGATTCTTCACTTTATCGTGCTATGATTGGATCCTTAATGTATCTCACCGCATCAAGACCCGACATTATGTATCCAACTTGTCTTCTCGCAAGATACCAAGCGAATCCGAAGGTCTCTCACTATGCTGCTGTCAAAAGGATTTTTCTTTATCTGAAGGGTTGCCCTGACACCGGGTTATGGTACCCTAAGGATGATAACTTCGATCTCAAGGCTTACAGTGATTCTGATTTCAGCGGCTGCAAGAAAGATGGCAAATCAACTACAGCAGGATGTCAGTTCTTAGGCAATCGCCTAGTCACTTGGCAGTGCAAGAAGCAGACATGTGTGGCTACATCTACATGTGAAGCGGAATACGTTGCTGCGTCTAGTTGCTGCTCCCAGGTTCTATGGATCCAACAACAGATGTGGGACTACGGTTTTGAATTCCTAACTACTCCTATTTATGTTGATAATGAAGCTGCTTTACAGATCACTAGAAATCCTGTACAGCACTCAAAAACGAAGCACATCGATATTAAATATCACTTCATACGTGATTGCTTTGAAAAGAGACTTATCGATGTGGTTCACATTCATACCGATCACCAACGTGCCGACCTTTTTACCAAAGCATTTGATAAATCAAGATTCGATTATTTACTTTTGGTAAACGGCATAAAGGTGAAGCAAGAGTAACCGACATCGGGAAATCGTTTTTGTAAATATTTTTCTAAAACCAAAAAATCCAAAAATATGTTTTTACTTTATTCTATTTTTGAATTTTAGGGGGAGAAAGTTTCAAGAAAAATACAAAAACATTGAAAAAACCACAAAAATACAAAAATATGTCTTTAATTTATTTACTTTCTGCATTTTAGGGGGAGAAAGTTTCAAGAAAAATACAAAGACATTGAAAAACCACAAAAATACAAAAATATGTCTTTAATTTATTTACTTTCTGCATTTAAGGGGGAGAAAATTCAGAAAAACACAAAAACAATAGAAAAACAAAAATGAGTTTCTTGGTAATATAAGAGAAAATGATATTACATCAGAGGTCGGTCGAAACATGTTTCTAGAAATCAAAAGAAAAAGAAAATGATAAGTAGCTCTACTAATGATGTACCGGTAGACTCACGATCATTTTAAAGTATGCAGGAGATATAAACATAACGAACTGAAAACCGCGTGGGAACCGCTCATTGGCATATGGTCTTGGTACCGAAATTTCGTTTGATAGATTGCCGAGGTTCTGAGATATTCGGGGTTTATGCTGTTTATCATCTGGGTATCATGGTTGTTTCTATAAAAGACAAAGTCTAAGTTCTTCCATGATACCATACATACGTGTACATAATTCATACTGCATTCGACCTCAATAAGTGATAAACAATCACATGTCCATACAAAATAAGTGATAAAATATCACATTTATCCGGGAGTCAAGTTCGTCTCTCTGCTGTTCGGAAGTACTGACCTGTTCACGGACTTGCTCCTGTGCCCTCATGCATCGAAAATCAAGTTCCTCATCAATAAGTGATTCTATCACATAGGGCTTGTTTTCAACTCAAATAAGTGACTTGTTCACATTTTATATACATTAAAAACGGATGATAAATGGTATACTCCCCAGTAAGATGAACTCTCGTGCATACCTTGATACGGGAATGTGTCGTGAGTGGATGAACACCGGTCGGTAAGTATAAATCATACCTTAAATGTATCTCAATGTATTATGATTACACTTGATTGTTGAGTTTAAGTGGATAACAATATCGGTAATTGTTGTAGAATACTTATCCACTTATGTAAAAGAATTTTAAAAGGAAATGTGTTTTGACAAAAGACCGCAAGCTGATATGATTCTCTTCGCCAGAAACTCGCAAAAATATTGTTGTGTTTGTACATATTTACTTACTGCTTAATTTTTATTGTCTTATTTTAAACAGTTTTGTCGTTTGTTGCATATTAGCACGACATTAGCGGTGATGTCGTTTGATAACATTCAAAGGATTTTAAAATTGTTGTCTTTTATTTTATCAAAATCCAAAAAGATTTTCAATTTAATATTAGTTTTGATTAACTGATGTTGGTGCTCGATCCGATACCTGGCAAGCCGAGATACTTCATAAAACTAACCTTTGCAGAACTTCATAACGGACAACTTTTCAAAAATGGTCATTTCTGAAAACCTCTAAATTTTTGAAGGGTTTGAATTGGAAATTCCCAAAAATCCAAAGTGTTGGTGGAAATCTGATCCTTCGAGGAAGCAATGACCCTCGAAAGATCAGATGGTCAATGAAAGTCAATGAAAGTCAATCATCTCAGTCGAAAGATGATTTGGTCAACGAAGGATTTGACCAATTTGATCTTTCGAGCTAATCAGACCTTCTTGAAAGATGGATCAGGTCGAAAGACATCCTTCGAGGATCCCCACAAATATCTGGTATCCTTCGATCCAGGTCTTTCAAATATCTGGTATCCTTCGATCCAAATATGGATCCTTCGACCCAAAGGTGATCTTTCGAGACACCTTTTCATCTTTCGAAAGGTCATGGATCCTTCGAGATGGTTCAACTTTCGAGGTCAGAGTATAAAAAGGTCATCTTCTTCATTTGAACATAACAGTTTCAAAATTTCATCTCTCAAAACCCTCTGATCACCCCGAAACTCTGCCAAAATCAAAACAAGTTAAAGTATCAGGATTTTTATATAACATTCGGTAGGATAATCCTGAATCTTTTAACAAACAACATTATGAAATCT